>NC_080165.1:9849722-10149722 GCF_950295315.1 Erinaceus europaeus
TGCATAACTGTCTATTCTTGCTATTCCTTCTTTCTTTTCTCTTTCTTCTTCACTGGTATTTGGTTACTATTTTTTCACAAACTGGAGAAATTGTTGGGCTAACTGGTAGTGATTAAACTGCTTAAATACTTGCTTCAGTTGCTACTGTAATTCCTGAGGTGGGTGAGTGCAATTGTCATAAAGGTATTTAGTACAGTGTTGCTTGTACTCAAGACACAACAGATACGGAACAACAGAGCATAAAAAAAGAAACACATAAATAAAAAAATGGGTAGATCAAAAACAAATAAAACTGCTACTCCAATGAATGAAGACAAGAGCCCAGAAGAAACTACAAATCAGCCAGAAGTAACCATAGATAAGAAAAGTATGCAAGCAATAATAAACTTATTAATCACAGAAATGAAAACAGCATTGGAGGAAAGGAATGGCAGTATTAGGAAAACAACAGTTGAGAACCCCAAGGAAAATGCTAATTATCTTGAGGCAATTAGAGAACTGAAAGCTGAAATAGCTGTAATGAAGAAAGAAGCTGAGGGAAGGGAAATCAGACTAACAGAAGCAGAAAACAGAATTAGTCAGACAGAGGATGAGTTAGAGAAAACTAAGAAAGAGGTGAAAGAACTTAAAAAGAGATTGAGAGACACTGAAAACAACAACAGAGACATATGGGATGATATCAAAAGAAGTAACATTCGTATAATTGGCCTGCCAGAGGAAGAAAGAGAGGAAGGGGAAGCAAACATTCTAGAGGAAATAATAGAAGAAAACTTCCCAGACCTGAAAAACAGAAAGGACATCAAGATTCAAGAGGCCCAGAGAGTCCCAAGCAGAATCAACCCAGACCTGAAGACACCAAGACACATCATGGTCACAATGAGAAGTAAGGATAAAGAAAGGATCCTAAAGGCTGCAAGAGAGAAACAAAAAGTCACATACAAGGGAAAACCCATAAGATTATCTGCAGATTTCTCCACTCAAACTCTAAAAGCCAGAAGAGAGTGGCAAGATATCTATCGAGCCCTGAATGAAAAAGGGTTTCAACCAAGGATAATATATCCTGATAGACTTTCATTCAAACTAGATGGAGGGATCAAAACCTTCTTAGACAAACAACAGTTAAAGGAGGCAACCATCACCAAACTGGCCGTGAAAGAGGTTCTAAAGGACCTCTTATAAACAAGAACATCACTATAATACTGGCACTATATCAGAGCAAATAAAAAAAATTTTTTGAATAATGGCACTACAATACATTAAATCCATAATATCAATAAATACCAAAGGCTTAAACTCACCCATCAAAAGACACAGAGTGGGGGGATGGATCAGAAAACATAATCCAACCATATGCTGCTTGTAAGAATCCCATCTGTAACAACAAGATAAACACAGACTTAAAGTGAAAGGAAGGAAAACTGTCATACAGGCTAACGGACCACAAAAAAGGGCAGGAACAGCCATTCTCATCTCAGACACAATAGATTTTAAATTAAATAAAGTAATAAAAGATAGGCAAGGACATTACATAATGATTAGAGGAACAATCAGCCAAGATGACTTAACAATCATTAACATCTATGCACCCAATGAGGGACCATCTAAATACCATCCACTTACTGAAAGAATTTCAAAAATACATCAATAGTAATACAATAATGGTGGGAGACTTCAATACCCCACTCTCACACTTAGACAGGTCAACAAAGAAGAGAACCAACAAAGATACAAGAGAATTGAATGAAGAGATTGACAGACTAGACCTCTTGGACATTTTCAGAGTCCTTCACCCCAAAAAACTGGAATACACCTTCTTTTCAAATCCACATAACACATACTCAAGGATAGACCACATGTTAGGCCACAAAGACAGCATCGATAAATTCAAGAACACTGAAATCATCCCAAGTATCTTCTCAGACCACAGTGGAGTAAAACTAACATTTAACAACAAACAGACAATTATTAAAAGTCACAGAATTTGGAAACTAAACAACATACTCCTAAAGAACCACTGGGTCAGAGATTCACTCAAGCAGAAAATTCAAATGTTCTTGGAAACAAATGAAAATGAAGACACAACCTATCAAAATATTTGGGACACAGCTAAAGCAGTACTGAGAGGGAAACTTATAGCCATACAATCACATATCAAACACTAAGAAGAAGCTCAAATGAACGACCTTACTGCACACCTCAAGGACTTAGAGGAAGAGGAACAAAGGAACCCTAAAGCATCCAGAAGGACAGAAATCACTAAAGTTAGAGCAGAAATAAACAACATTGAAAATAAAAGAACCATACAAAAGATCAATGAAGCCAAATGTTCTTTGAAAGATTAAATAAAATTGACAAACCTCTAGCCAGACTCACCAAACAAAAAAGAGAGAAGACTCAAATTAATAGAATTGTAAACGATGGAGGAGATATCACAACTGACACCACAGAAATCCAGAGAATCTTGTGAAACTTCTATAAAGAACTCTACGCCACCAAGCTAGAGAATCTGGAAGAAATGGAACAATTTCTAGAAGCATCTGCCCTTCCAAAAGTGAACCAAGAAGAACTACAAAATCTAAATGCACCAATCACAGACAAAGAAATTGAAACCGTTATTAAGAACCTCCCCAACAACAAAAGTCCTGGACCTGATGGCTTCACACATGAATTCTACAAAACTTTCAGGAAACAGTTAGTACCCATACTTCTTAAGCTTTTCCATAAGATTGAAGAAACAAGAATACTCCCTTCCACCTTTTATGAAGCCAACATCACCCTGATACCAAAAGCTGATAGGGACAGAAAAAAAAGGAAAACTACAGACCAATATCACTGATGAACATAGATGCCAAAATATTAAACAAGATCTTGGCCAACCGGATACAGCAACATATCAAAAAGATTGTTCATCACGACCAAGTGGGATTCATCCCAGGAATGCAAGGCTGGTTCAACATCCGTAAGTCAATCAATGTCATTCACCACATCAATAAAAGCAAAGCCAAAAACCACATGATTATTTCAATAGATGCAGAGAAAGCCTTTGACAAAATCCAACAACCATTCATGCTCAAAACTCTACAAAAAATGGGAATAGATGGGAAATTCCTCAAGATAGTGGAGTCTATATATAGCAAACCTACAGCCAACATCATACTCAATGGACAGAAGCTGAAAGCATTCCCCCTCAGATCGGGGACTAGACAGGGCTGTCCATTGTCACCGTTACTCTTCAACATAATACTGGAAGTTCTTGCCATAGCAATCAGGCAAGAGAAAGGAATCAAAGGAATACAGATTGTAAGGGAAGAAGTCAAGCTCTCACTATTTGCAGATGATATGATAGTATACATAGAAAAACCTAAAGAATCCAGCAGAAAACTACTGGAAGTTATTAGGCAATATAGCAAGGTATCAGGCTACAAAATCAATGTACAAAAATCAGTGGTATTTCTTTATGCAAACACTAAATCTGAAGAAGAAGACATCCAGAAATCACTCCCATTTACTGTTTCAGCAAAATCAATCAAATACCTAAGAATAAAGTTGACAAAGAAGTAAAAGACTTGTATGCTGAAAACTATGAATCGCTACTCGAGGAAATAGAAACTGATACCAAGAAATGGAAAGATATCCCATGCTCATGGATTGGAAGAATAAATATCATCAAAATGAATATTCGCCCCAGAGCCATATACAAATTTAATGTAATACCCATCAAAGTTCCACCAAGCTTCTTTAAGAGAATAGAACAAACACTACAATCATTTATCTGGAACCTGAAAACACCTAGAATTGCAAAAACCATCTTGAGGAAAAGAAACAGAAATGGAGGCATCACACTCCCAAACCTTAAACTATATTATAAAGCCATCATCATCAAAACAGCATGGTACTAGAACAAAAATAGGCACACAGACCAGTGGAACAGTATTGAAAGCCCAGAAATAAATCCCCACACCTATGAACATCTAATCTTTGATAAGGGGGCCCAAAGGATTAAATGGAAGAAGGAGGTTCTCTTCAATAAATGCTGCTGGGAAAACAGGGTTGTAACATGCAGAAGAATGAAATTGAATCACTTTATCTCACCAGAAATAAAAATCAACTCCAAATGGATCAAAGACCTAGATGTCAGACCAGAAACAATCAAATACTTAGAGGAAAACATTGGTAAAACACTTTCCTACCTACACCTCAAAGACATCTTTGATGAATCAAACCCAACTGCAAGGAAGACTAAAGCAGAAACAAACCAATGGGACTACATCAAATTGAAAAGCTTCTGCACATCCAAAGAAACTACTAAACAAACAGAGAGACCCCTCACAGAATGGGAGAAGATCTTCACATGTCATACATAAGACTAGAAACTGATCACCAAAATATATAAAGAGCTCAGCAAACTTAGCACCAAAAAAGCAAATGACCCCATCCAAAAATGGGCAGAGGATACGAACAAAACATTCACCTCAGAGGAGATCCAAAAGGCTAACAAACATATTAAAAACTGATCTAGGTCACTGATTGTCAGAGAAATATAAATTAAGACAACATTAAGATACCACCTCACTCCTGTAAGAATGGCATATATCAAAAAGGAAAGCAGCAACAAATGCTGGAGAGGTTGTGGGGACAGAGGAACCCTTTTATATTGCTGGTGGGAATGTAAATTGGTACAGCCTCTGTGGAGAGCAGTCTGGAAAACTCTCACAAGGCTAGACATGGACCTCCCATATGATCCAGTAATTCCTCTCCTTGGGTTATACCCCAAGGACTCCATAACACCCAACCAAAAAGACGTGTGTACTCCTACGTTCATAGCAGCGCAATTCATAATAGCTAAAACCTGGAAGCAACCCAGGTGCCCAACAACAGATGAGTGGCTGAGAAAGCTGTGGTATATATACACAATGGAATATTATGCAGCTATCAAGAACAATGAACCCACCTTCTCTGACCCATCTTGGACAGAGCTAGAAGGAACTATGATAAGTGAGCTAAGTCAGAAAGATAAAGATGAGTATGGGATGATCCCACTCATCAACAGAAGTTGAGTAAGAAGATCTGAATGGGAAACTAAAAGCAGGACCTGACCAAATTGTAAGTAGGGCACCAAAGTAAAAGCCTTGTGGTGAGGGGTAGACATGCAGCTTCCTGGGCCAGTGGGGGGTGGGAGTGGGTGGGAGGGATGTGTCATAGTCTTTGGGTGGTGGGAATGGTGTTTATGTACACTCCTAGCAAAATGTAGACATATAAATCACTAGTTAATTAATATGAGAGGGGGAACATCAATTGTATGTCTCAAAGTTTTTCAAAACACAAACTGAATCTTTTTAATATATAGACTGTGTATTTGATATGCGGACTCTCTCAAAAGCCTAGACCAGGTAGATCAGAAGCATCCAATAGCACAGCTTTATACAAGATACTGGGTACTGTACAGCGAACCCTAACAACAGGACTTTACAAAGTTAACCCAATTACCAAATAATGTGATGATAACATTAACTATCGATTGTCTTTTTGAACCCTAAGACAGCAGGAACCTCACATCTTCACTATAGAGCCTCTACTTCCCCCAGTCCTGGAACCCTTGGATGAGGCCCACTTTCCCGTAGGCCTCTCCCAATCCATATCAAATAATATTGCATCTGCCCATCACAACCTAAACAACACAACGATTGCCACCTCAACATGCTTCACTTCAGACTGTGTCCAGAGACTTCAGGTGTGGAATGACAACCCTTCAGCTTCATTACTCGGGTGAGACCTTTCCTTTCATAGTATACTCTAATTCCATCTCAGGTGGTTCACTTTTTAACAAAGTCCCAAAACCTAGACATACACCAGTTTCTGTGAGAGAGAGCATATGTTCACACGTATCAGTAAACTAATGCAAAATATATACCTGAAAGCAGAAGTACACTAGAGTTTGCAGTGAGTACCCCCCTAATACTTCCTCTCCACTATTCCAAACGTTGGGTCCATGATAGCTCAACAATTTGTTTGGCTTTGTATGTTAACTCTCTTTTCAGTCCCCAGGTTCCAGATGTCATCAGGATGCCGGCCAGGCTTCTCTAGACTGAAGACCCCACCAATGTGTCCTGGAGCTCAGCTTCCCCAGAGACCCACCCTACTAGGGAAAGAGAGAGGCAGACTGGGAGTATGGACCTACCAGTCAATGCCCATGTTCAGCGGGGAAGCAATTACAGAAGCCAGACCTTCTATCTTTTGCAATCCACAATGATCCTGGGTCCATGCTCCCAGAGGGATAGAGAATGGGAAAGCTATCAGAGGGGGTGTGATATGGAGATTGGGTGGTGGGAATTGTGTGGAATTGTACCCTCCTACCCTATGGTTTTGTTAATTAGTCCTTTCTTAAATAAAATAATAAAATAATAAAATAATAATAATAATAATAAAATAAATTATTGAACTAAGTACTTTATGGTACTTATTTTTTAAAAAGTACCTTTTTAGGACTTTCTACTTGCTTGCTGCAATTATCGAGTCACTGCAAACTATTGTGCACTTTTGTTTTAAGGTCTATATTTCCCCCTAATTTACGGATACATGCACACATGTGCCCTACCTACCTCATGAGCCCTGGTCTACAACCAGGTTCTGCAGCTTTGAAAGGAACTGCACCTAAGGGAATATCTCATCATCCGGTACCACTAACTAGTTCTTAAAAGGTCACGATTTCATGGTGATAGAAACTATAGGAGCGTTAGAATGCTAGGATTCCAATCAGAATCATATGGCCTAGTCCATAATGTGTTACTTCTCATTTTCACATATCCCATTCATAGTGATTCTATTTTAGGCCAAGGAGATAGTATAGTGATTATTCAACAGATCTTCTTACCTGAAGTTCTAAGACCTGAGCAGTGTCGGATGGAAAAAAAAAAAGAATAATAATAATAATAATTCTATTTTGAAACTTCAAAAGAATTGTGAGAATGATTCGTAACTGCGTTTGTTTTCAGTATGCATACAGACCATTTCATTGAAGCTATTAAGAGCTTGATGATTCCTTTTCCTTGATTTCATTTTATCCAGGATCACTAGATTCAATCACCCCAGATTTCTCTGGCCTACCAGGCACTGAGAAATATTCATGCAAGCAATCATACATTGCAATCCTCCTAGTGGGGTGAGGTCAGACACAAGTTATAAGTTCAGCTGGGTCTCATTAGCTTTCTGGAATTCTCCATCTAATGGACATGTCTGTGAAATTGGGACAATCAGCATTTTCAGATATTTTCTGTTTGATCTAGGAGAAGCTGTGAATTCATTTCATACAAACTTTAGAAATCTAACAGAAAAATAAATGACTAAATGACACAAGCAGCTATGGGAAGAAAGAATCCTCGGTTTCTTTTTATTTGACTTTTGTAGCCTGGCATGTTAATTTCTCCTGATAATATTTTGACTGTCATGGAGAGAAATGATACCATATCCTATAACTGGATAAATATAAAAAGGCTCCAGATTTATGGGTCACCACATCCCTTTTATTCTTGAGATTGAAACCTCTCATGCTCTTATATACTGAGAATCTGTAAAATACTGGTAAAGTTTGTATTTCCACTGATCAAAAGAGAGATGCTTCATAAGCCGTAGAGGGGTGTGTTTGAAGTGGCATTACAATTCTTCATGTTGGCAGAGCCTTCTTACTTCTATAGATTAAGCTCTCCAAAAGTGAAGGAGATTGTTGACTTTTACAATAATGTTTTCCCTCTAACTATTCTGATTTTTTTTTTATTTTTTAATCTTTTGTTGCCCTTGTTTTTTATTGTTGCTGTAGTTATTATTATTGTTGTTGTTGATGTCATCCTTGTTGGATAGGACAGAGAGAAATGGAGAGAGGGGGAAGACAGAGAGGGGGAGAGAAAGACAGACACCTGCAGACCTGCTTCACTGCCTGTGAAGCGACTCCCCTGCAGGTGGGAAGCCGGGGGCTTGAACTGGGATCCTTATACAGGTTCTTGCAGCTATGCGTGGTCCAGTGTGCTTACACAGCTGCGTTACCGCCTGACCCCCATCATCTAATTCTGTGATATCATCTGTACAACAAGCAAACCATTCAAACTTTGAGGTTACATTTTAATATTTAGATTTAACAATTCAAATACTATTTGAATTTTCTGAAATCATGATAAGAGTTGGAATGGATATTTTTAATGACATCTAAAGGAAATATGTATTTTTTTATTTTTCTTTCATTTTGAATGAATCATGCCTTTTAAGTTTAGGCAGTTCCAGACTTTAGGAAGCATGCATGCTCATGGAATCCCTTAGCGTGTCTCTGGTCATTCACTATACAGAAACACAGCTTGGGGTCTGGTGGCCTATAGCTGTGTACGATGCTTTGGCTTCTGTTGCCAAGGCAGAAACCAAGTAAGAAAGAAACCATGGAGAAGACAAAAATGGAGCGAGACTACAGAGCTCATTCTGCAAACTTCACAGATGTTCCTGCTGGGAATATGTGGAACAATCATGGTTTCCTTTATCTGTTCCTCTGGAGGTATCAAGCCGAATATAACCTACGTCTTATAGAGAAGGAAATTATAGAAATATATGATTTCTATTCATTCTACAAATAACGTATGATTTAATGTTCTGAATAAATATTTGAGAAAAATGTAAAGACATTTGTGAAATCCCATAAAATGTAACTTTAAAAACTTCTGAATAGGGAGTCAGGCAGCAGCGCAGCCGGTTAAGCGCACATGGCACAAAGCACAAGGACAGGCTTAAGGATCCCAGTTCGAGCCCCCCGCTCCCCACCTGCAGGGGAATCACTTCACAGGAGGTGAAGCAGGTCTGCAGGTGTCTGTCTTTCTCTCCTCCTCACTGTCTTCCCCTCCTATCTCCATTTCTCTCTGTCCTGTCTGGCAACAACATCAATAACAACAATAATAACTACAACAACAATGAAAAACAACAAGAGCAACAAAAGAGAAATAAATATTTTTAAAAATTTCTGAGTAATACAAGACAGGTTTCTAATATTTAGGCTAGTAATTAAAAAATGTTCATTAAATGACCTTTACATTTTGTTTGTTTGTTTCTTAAGCATGTCTAGCACACTATGAGGATGAACCATCACCCTCAACCTTAACCATCATTCTTCTGACAAGCTCTTGGTAATATTTTATTCTTTCTTTCTTCTATAAGCCTTGAAGGACAAATCACATGTCTCTTCACTCCAAAGAGCACATATAAATAGATGATCTGAATGGACTGTTTCCCAAGAAGGGCAAACTAGGTCTTTATTAATTCACTGCTTTTAGGGTCATAGGGTCTGTCACTATTGTCCATAACATTTCAGCTCAATGCGAATTAAGATACACATTACCGTGGATTCAAAATCTGACATTGTGATCTAGGGAGATAAATTTTAAAAATGTGGATGATAAATTGTAAAGCTGTGCTAGCAAATATTCAGAAACAATGATTTTTACATTTTAAAACAGTTCACTCATTAGGAAAACTAACCAGTGACTCACATTTAAGTATTAGTGACACCTGGAAGCTGACTTTAAAAATAAACTTAAAACAATTCAAGTCTATAATAAAAACAGATTTATAATTCATAAGTTAGTGCAGAAATTCTTCCCCTTACCCTGTTAGTCATATCATAATGTCTTAAATGTAGTTGTTTATTTTCTCCATAGGGTGAACAATAATTGATTGTAAGCACTAATTACTAATAAATTAGGAAATTGGGGCCAGGGGGTAGCGCACACACATTACAGTACATAAGGATCTGGGTTCAATACCCCTGGTCCCCACCTGCAGGGGGAAAGCTTCAGGAGTGGTCAAGTAGGGCTGCAGGTGTCTCTCTGTCTCCCCCTACCATCTCAATTTCTCTTTACCTCTATTCAATAATAAATAAATGAAATTTTAAAAAAATAGTAAATCTCGTAGTAATTCTGAAAATTAAATTTCCAGTTTTGTACATCTATATAATATTAAAAGTTATTGATGCCTTAGTGTTTTTCCTTGCTAAATCCTATAGTCAACATTAAAGGGAGTTGGGTGGTAGCGCAGCAGGTTAAGCGCATGTAGCACAAAGCGCAAGGACCATCATAAGGATCCCTGTGAACCCCCGGCTCCCCACCTGCAGGGGAGTCGCTTCACAGGCGGTGAAGCAGGTCTGCAGGTGTCTATCTTTCTCTCCCTCTCTCTGTCTTCCCCTCCTCTCTCTGTTTCTCTCTGTCCTATCCAACAACAACTACAACAATAACAACAACAACTACTACAACAATAAAACAACAAGGCAACATAAGGGGAAATGAATAAAAATAAAACAAAAATTTTTAAAAAACATAATTAAGACCATGCAAGTGCTAATTGAGACTATCGTTCATTTCTTTGTATTTCCTCAATTTGGGGCTGTATTAATTAATTTGTTAGCAAATAATCTTGTATCTGGAAGCATATCTCACACTAGCTATTGCGTTTGGATGTCTTTACAATTAGAATTTTTTAAGTTTTATTTTTGAAAGAACTTCTCATCTCTGGTGGTGTCAGGGATCGAACCTCAGACATTAGAGCCTCAGACATGAAAGTGTTACCTCAGCTGAAAGTGCTATTGCTTTGGCTTCAAGATGTCAAAAAAGCTTCAAAGAAAATATGCTATGGGGATTGGGCTGTAGCACAGCGGGTTAAGCGCACATGGCATAAAGCACAAGGACCGGAGTAAGGATCCCAGTTCCAACCCTGGCTCCCCACCTGCAGGGGGATCTCTTCACATGCAGTGAAGCAGGTCTGCAGGTGTCTGTCTCATCCATGTGGGTCTCTCACAGTACTGACAGACTTGGTGCCTCCGCCATTGTCCCTGGCATAGCCAAGCACCAAGAAGTTCCAAGGAAGGGAAGAAAAGCATTATCAGTACTTGTGTGAAAAGTGAAAGATAAGAGCAGCAGTTTAGTTCTAAACTGCTGACTCACCATTTCAGTGGAGGACAGAAAAATACAAATATAAGCAACGTTAGATGACATCACAACTAGAATACGACCACTCTCCAGAAGCAAAACTCAAACAATTCGAATTATACGTTTTCAACGATCAAAAAATTCAAAATATCTATCAAATTAGAAAAGTAATTTGATGTACTTAAAAATAAACTCAATGGGGAGTCGGGCGGTAGCGCAGCGGGTTAAGCGCAGGTGGCGCAAAGCACAAGGACCGGCATAAGGGTCCCGGTTCGAACCCCGGCTACCCACCTGCAGGGGAGTCCCTTCTCAGGCGGTGAAGCAGGTCTGCAGGTGTCTATCTTTCTCCCCTCCTCTCTCCATTTCTCTCTGTCCTATCCAACAACGACTACAACAATAAAACAACAAGGGCAACAAAAGGGAATAAATAAAATAAAAAATATTTAAAAAATAAATAAATAAATAAACTCAATGAGGACAAAAGAGAACTTAAAGGTTTTTTGTCTGAGTTTTGATTGTTTTGGTTTTTGGCACCAGGGTTTTGTTTGTTTGTTTGTTTTCCTAGTGCTCGGTGCTTACATGACAAAGAAAGTCATGACTCTTGGCAGCCAGTTTTTCCTTTTTTTTTTTTTTTAATTCTTTTGTTTATTTGTTAGGACAGAAAGAAATTGAGGAAGGAGAGCTCTTCCTGTGAAGCTTTCCCCAGCAGGTGAGGATAAGGGCTTGAAGCTGGGAGCTTGTGGACCTCAGCTGGGTGCCCTAACATCCAGCCCCTCAAAATCAAAGTGGTTTTTTGGTTTTTTTTGGTTTTAATATGAAAGATTCTGCATGTGAAACAGTCAACATGTCAATAGCGCAAAAGTGAATTGTCCAAATGGAGAAGGGGGCACTGAGCTTAAAAATGAAAGTCCAAAGAGCCAGGCAGTAGTGCAGCCGGTTAAGCCACTTAGCACAAAGCGCAAGGACCCATGGAAGAATCCTGGTTCCAGCCAGGCTCCCCACCTGCAGGGGAGTCACTTCACAGGCGATGAAGCAGGTCTGCAGGTGTCTGTCTTTCTCTCCCCCCTCTCTGTCTTCCCCTCCTCTCTCACTTCTCTCTGTCCTATCCAACAACAATTTTCGGGGTGTCTCTCTCCTTCTCCAGCAGGGTGTCCTCCAGGGTAAAGGTAACGAGCTGCTTCTTTCTCGCTCACGACAGGGGTGACACGAAGAAAAAGACACCAGGGGACTCTTAGCGTGAATCTAGAATCTGAGTCCTTAGAGTCCCAGAATCCTAGAGTCCGTTTATTGGCAAAGTGGACATGAGTTAAATAGAAAAGCAATGGAGGTAATTATTGTTGCAATATGACAGAAATTACAGGTTTCTTAACAGTCAGCATGCCCCTAAGGTAGGGGGTTGGTATGACAGGAATTGATGAGATACAAGACAGTTATTTTCCATAACACAAGCAACTTAATTATCCAAAGGTATTTGAGAGAAGCATAGGGGTTAAACCCCTAGGGTGAGACAGAGAGAAGATGGATATCAAAAGGCCATATAGTTTGGAATTTCTCTTGTCTGGGCTCTGAGGTGTGTGATGAAGTGTGTGATAAGGTGTGTTCTTCTGTGATCAGAAGGTGACTTTGAATGAGTGAATCTGCGGCCATGTGGCCTGCAGTTAATGGAGGGAAGTACTGGGGTATCTGTGGGCCTGAGAGTCAAGAAGGAAAGAACCAAGTCTGAGTTTCCCCCCTTATGCTCACCTCGGTTGAGAGAGACTTACCAAGAGGTTATCTTCTCAGACCTCCATCCAAAGATGGGGGTGGTTCTCCCTAAGCTCTATCAGGCTCACACATGTTCCCAACAAACAATGACAGCAATTACAACAATAACAGCAAGGATAAACAAGGGCAACAAAAGGGGGGCGGGGAAGGGGGGTGGCCTCCAGGAGCAGTGGATTCTTAGTGTAGGCACCCAGCTGAAAGAGTAAATGACCGCTAGATCTCCTTCCAGGAAGTAGGCAAATTGAACAGGGAATAAAGAGAATTACAAAACTAAAGATAAAATTGCAAGAGTGAGACAGAGAGATAGTCCACTGGGAAGTTGTTTCAGCGTCGCAGCACCTTATTACAGGTGCCCTGACACATCTCCCTGCGTGAAAAAACCAGCCTCGGAGCAGTGAAACCACATATGTGCAAGGAGACAGTAAGTGCAACAACAAGAAGAAAAGGCAGTAGCAGTCGCTGACTCAGTAAGTATTACCCAAACACAGAAAGTCGTAGACTGACTGAATATATTTTACGAACAAAAAAATCAACCGCCCACCTCTTAAGAGAGGATCACTTAAACTTTAAATAGAAATGAAGAAATGCTACCTTTAGTAAAAGTAGGATTTGACTAAATTTGGAGTAGGGTACCAAAGTAAAAACCCTGGGTTGAGGGTGAGGGTGGATGTTCTGTTCAGCTTCACTAGGAGGGGGGGGGGGTTCGGGGATGGGATGGGACACAGTCTTTTGGTGGTGGGAATGATGCTTATGAAGTTAAATATAAATTTTAAAAAAAGAAATGAATAAATGGAAAATAATACTCAAAGCCAATGGATAATTAAAGGCAGGAACTATCACATGTAGCCCATACAAAATTGATTTCCACTCAGAGAAAGTAACAAGATAAAAATAAACATGACATAATAAGAAATCAATACTGGAAGAAATTGCACTTATTATATATGTGCCCTATATAGGAGTCCAAAACATATAACACAGATATTGACAAACTTAAAAGGAAGTTGAGAATAATACACAATAATAGCAGGGAGCTATAACACTTTACTCAGCAATGGACTGGACATCTAGACGGAAAATAAACACAGAGGTAATGGCCTCATATGACAAATTAGATAATGGATTTCATTTATATTTGGAAAACATTCCACCCTAAAAGAAAAGCATAAATAAGACAATTAAAATGGTTTCTCAGGAAAGAACACCTCTTTTGCAAACTATGGGAAGTACCAAATATCTAAGATTATGAGAAAGAAAGACATATTTTTTATAGAATATAGAGAACATTTAGGCCTTCATTATTGATAAGTATCAAACATTTTACATAAAAATTCAGCACAGTATGATAAGGTGGCATGGTACAAATGAAGAGAGAGAAGAGGGGAGGGGAGGGGAGGGGAGGGGAAGAGAGGAAAGGAGAGGAGAGGAGGGGAGAGGAGGGGAGGGGAGGGGAGGGGAGGAGAGGGGAGGGGAGGGGAAGAGAGGAAAGGAGAGGAGGGGAGAGGAGGGGAGGGGAGGGGAGCGGAGGGGAGGGGAGAGGTAAGGAGAGAGAGAAACCAAAACCTTCTACTTTTGTCACTAAGCAACATTATCTTGTTTAGATAGAAGGTAGATGGCATCCCTTCTTTCAGAAGGAGCAATCATTTCCTTGGCCGCTAGCCATGTCTCAGATACACTTTTATTAACACAGTTATCATTTCTTATCCAAACAGCCTCACCTCTAAGTGACTGACAATAAATTAAAACTCTGGTGGAAGTTACAATAACTTCTATTCAAACCACAGAGGACTCTTGCTGTTGTTGTTTTACCATCTTCAGAGTTTCACTTCTCTTGCCCAACTTCTTCAGGTAGAAAGTCTGAAGGATATAGAGAAAGAAAGACAACATAACACCAAAGAGCTGCCCAGTGCAAACATTTACAAACTGCAGAAATCTTGATAATATTAGTACTATAAGAGGAATTCACAAGAGATAATTTTACATAAGCCAATGTTTTCTTTTTTTTTAAAATGAAATTGCCTAATCCATGTTTAAAATGTTTATGTGCTTTTCCAAAATAAAAATTTATCTTTATGGGCCCAGGTGATGGCGCACCTGGCTAAGTGCACATTACAGTGTACGAGGACGGGGTTCAAGTCCCTATTCCCCATTTGCAGGAGGAAATCTTCACAAGGAGTGGAGCAGGTCTGTAGCTGTCTATCTCTCTCCCTCCTGCTTCCCTCTCAATTTCTCTCTGTCTTATCCAATACAAATAAATAAAATTAAAAAAAGAAATTCTTTAAAAAACCTCTTTATAAATGTATCCTTAAGAAACAGATCTGGGAGGTCAGGCGGTAGCGTAGCGGGTTAAGCATAGGTGGCACAAAGCAAGGATGCCAGTTCGAGCCCCCAGCTCCCCACCTGCAGGGGAGTCGCTTCACAGGTAGTGAAGCAGGTCTGCAGGTGTCTTTCTCTCCCCCTATCTTTATTGCCCCCCTCTCCATTTCTCTCTGTCTTATCCAACAACAACATCAATAACAACAGTAACAATAAAACCAACAAAGGCAACAAAAGGGAAAATAAATAAATATAATTTAAAAAAAAGAAAGAAAGAAACAGATCTAAGTCAGGTTACAACTTACCACTGACTACATCTTCCATTCAACTTTGGACTTTATATCATAACTTTCTAAAGGATTTTTATAAACAACTAGATTTCTCAAAACTACTTTCTTTTAAAAATATTATTTATTATTATATAGAGACAGAAAGAAACTGAGAGGGGAGAGGGAGAGAGAGAAAGAGATACCTGCAGCCCTGCTTCACCACTTGTGAAGCTTTCCTCCTGCAAGTGGGGAACAGAGGCTTGAATTAAGAACACAATAAGTTTTACCTGGATTCCATATATTTTCTGGGCCTAAGAATTAAATGTTCTAGTTATTTTCAGGCTTCCTTCTTAATGGAACAATATCTTCACATGACTTATAGCTATGAATGTCTAGCCAGCCCAACTGTATGTGTTCTTGAAGGGTTACTTGTAAAAGCTTAATTTTCCTGGACACTCACTGATTCAAACAAAAATTCATTGATAACTTACTTATGTATAGCCAACCAACTTATTGGTTCAAAATCCAAAGAAGGATAAGAAAAAATACTGTCTTTGACAAGCTAACAATTTTATTGTGTAATACTCTGAAGAAAAGGAAAATACATACACAGAATTTTAAAAGCATGAGAGGACAGAGGCTAACTAGAAGTAGGTGGTTATATTAGAGTCTTATAATAAATAATAATTCTTATCCTCGGACTGTAATAGAGAGCTCCCAGGACCCCTTCTCCATGGATTGTATGATTTGTTAGAATGACCGCAGAACTTAGGAAATATATTTAATTTCTAGTTTACAGGGTTATTACAGCAGACACATCTCAGGAACAACGAAATCAAATCTGCACACAGAGAAATTCTCCAGGAAGGGATCCAGTGTTTTCATGCCCTCTCCCAGGGCATCATCCTCTGGGAACCTTTATGTGTTCTCCAAGCTGGAAGTTCTCAGAACAGCTTCAGTTATTATTTTTTTTCAGTTTACTTTTATTATTGATATTCTAGTGGACATCATCATTATAAGGTGCTTTAACCACTAATCCCATCTCTATCCCCTTTTGCCTTCTTTGAGGTTGGGAGTGGAACCTGAAGTTCTGCCCTCCTCCTATCTGGTTGTTTCCTTTGGCAATCAGCTCCTTCTCCCCCACCTTTAGACCTCTGCAAAAGTTATCTAATTTAACACCAACTCTGATATGGTTAAAAATGATGAATAGCAAAGATATTCCTTTCATTTCTATCTGTTTCAGAAGTTGGTTCAGGAACTAGAAACAAGACCCACATATAACAAAAGAAATTACTTTTGAAATTATAAGTGTTTTCGGAGTTCTAACCAAGAACTGGGATCAAGTTCAAAATACATATTTCCTTTTACCATACTGATTATTGCTTAGAAAAGATATAGAACTCTGGCAGATTTCACCTGCTTAATAAATGTCAGTTACAACTATAATTACCACCACCAAAACATTCATCATCTTGGCAAAAAGGGGGATAATTTCCAAAAAGAGTTCAAAGGACAAACATTGAAGACAGAAAAAATATCATACATCAATTTTTTTCATTTATCTTATAAGGTAATTCCAAATCACAGTTGCCTGACCCATAATTAGTCATTTCATATGTCATGGCATATAATGTTTGACCAACTTATTAATTATAGCATGCACATGAAAATGTTTATTATTAACTCTGTGTAACTATACAGAAAAACTTCCCATGACTTAAATATTTTCCATGTTTTTTTTTCAGAAAAATGTATGTATTAAAATATTTTCTTGTTTATGGCTTCCAAAACTGGTCATCTAAATATTTATATATCTGTATTATTCAATTTTTATACCAAAGGAACTTGTTCATTATTAGACAGAGTATACCTTCCATAGTGGCTATTTCATTTATTTTTTTTTAGATTTATATATTTATTGGATAGAGACAGCCAGAAATTGAAAGGGGAGCATAAGATAGAGAGGGAAAGAGACACAGGGACACCTGCAGCCCTGCTTCACCACTCATGAAGCTTTCCCCCTGCAGGTGGGGACCAGGGTCTTGAACCGAGGTCCTTGTGTACTGTAACATGTGCGCTCAACCAGGTGCGCCAGCACCTGGCCCCTCATAATGGCTATTTTAAAACCAGGATTCTATATCTTTGTCAATCTTGTTATTTCTTTATGCTTCCTTGGGCTACTCTAATTATTTTATTATATTTTCACCCTTTGTCTTTTCTTTACTGATTCTTTCCATTTGAGATTTCAACCACTCTTATGATTTCAGTTACCACCTCTTATTTATAATGTCTCTAAATGTCCACCTGCAGTCATGATTCCTGTCTATCCTCAATTCTAATCTTATCATTAATTATATACCTCAGTGAATTACAGTCACTTGAATATCAGCACAACTATCCAGAAATTCATATTTTCCATATTTAAAATTATATAATCAATAGCTTAATATTGCCTTCCATATATTCAAGCTGGGGGAGGGAATATGATATAATATAGAGAGATAGATAGATAATAGATAGAGATTATGAGGACAATGGGATTCAATGGCCTATGAACTTTGGTGACCTAACTTCTCTAAAGCTTAATAATCTTGTTGATAAAGGCAATTTCTATGAAAATTAAGCTTAGTTATGGAGGCAGTCTGGGAGTATGGATCAACCAGTCAATGCCCATGTTCAGTAGTGAAGCAATTACAGAAGCCAGACCTTCCACCTTCTGTATCCCACAATGACCCTGGGTCCATACTCCCAGAGGGATACAGGATAGGAAAGCTATCAGAGGAGGGGATGGGATATGGAGTTCTAGTGGTGGAAATTATGTGGAGTTGTACCCCTCTCATCCTATGGTTTTGTCAGTGTTTCCTTTTTATAAATTAAAAAAAAAATTAAGGTTAAATAGCTAACTCAGTGACCAACTAAATATCTCAATAAATCAGAGTTATCATTATTCTGTTTATACAGAAGGCCTGTACATTGTAGATATATACCAATTCATTTTGTCTTTAGTAAATATACACTTATCCCTGGGGACAGTTGACATTAGACATGACCTCTTTTCTACCTAGATTGTCTCTAGTTCTGCCAGTTTCAGCTTTCAGGGAGTACACCTGTAAAAAATGCCAAACTTGGTCTGCTTGTTATCTGAATTGAAGATATATGGCTCTGGGTAGAATATACAGTTTCATTATGTTAATTCTCCCAGTCCAAAAACATGGACTATCACTTTCTTTGTATTTTTTTCTCTTTCCTTGAATAGTGACTCATATTGAAGACACAAGAATACTCCTTTCCACATTCTATGAAATCAACATCATCTTGATAACAAAACCAGACATAGATACAACAACAACAAAAAGAAAACTACAGACCAATATCTCTGATGAACATTGACACTAAACTATTGAACAAAACTCCAGCTAACCAGATATAGCAGTATATTAAAAAAAAAAAAAGTATACATCATGACCAAGTGGGATTTATCCCAGGGATTCAAGGCTAATTCAGTATACATAGCTCCTGGAAATTATCAGTCAATATAGGATAGAGTCAGGCCACAAAATTAACATACAAAAGTTGGCTACATTTCTTTATGCAAACACTGAGTCAGAAGAAGTAGGAGTAGTAAGAGGAGGAGGAGGGAGAGGAGGAGAAGAATAAGAAGAAGAAGGAGAAGGAGGAGAATAAGAAGGAGGAGGAGAGGAAGAAGGGGAGAAGGAGGAGGAGGAGGAAGAGGAAGAAGAGAAGGAGGAAAAGAAGAAGAGGAAAAAGAAGGAGAAGGAGAAAAAGAAAGAGAAGGAGAAAAAGAAGAAGGAGGAGGAGAAGAAAAGGAAGAAGAAGGAAAAGGAGGAGAAGGAGAAGGAGAAGGCAGAGGAGAAGGAGAAGGAGAAGAGGGAGAAGAAGAAGAAGAAAAAGAAGAAGAAGAGGAGGAGGAGGAGGAGAAGGAGGAGGAGGAGGAGGAGGAGAAAAAAAAAGTCCCATTCGCTATAATAGCAAAAACAATAAAATATCTAGGAACAAAACTGACAAAAGAAGTGGTCTGTTACTTCTGAGTTCCTAGAGGAAATACATAGCTGGTTAGCTATTAGCTATTCAACAGTATGACAAGCCATAAAAAATAACTGTCCGGAACTTAGACATCCACTGTGATTATACTAGTGCAGTCCACTAATGTTCGCACATTTATTCTTTTCAATTTTCCAAGATCTTGCTCAGGATTTTTGCACAATGTTCATCAGGGCTATAGTTCTAATGTCTTATTTTCCCTTCCTGCTTTGGAGATCAAAGTGATTTCTGCCTCATAGAACATCTTTGGCAGTGTTGGCCTTCTTAAAATTTCTGGAGTAGTTAAGGGAAAATAGGTGTTATTTCTTCTTTGAAAGTCTTATAGAATTCATTACTAGATCTGTCTGAGCCTGTATTCTTGGATAGAATTTTTCATTAGTAATTAGAAAAAATACAAAATAACGTGGATACAATTGCACATCATTCCCACCACCCAAGTTCCCTGTTCCCATTCCCTCCACTGGAAACTGCAATGGTTCTGCCAAGGCCACAGATATGAGTTGAGTTGAGTATTATTTCTATAACTGTTTATCTATCTGTATAAAACTTTGCCCACTTTTCCCATGGCCCTTATTTCTTTTCCCTTTTAAGTCACACCTACACCTATTACTACTTATGACAATCTTCCCTTTCTCTTTTCTCCTGGCCCTGATGGAATTGATGGATCAGAGCCCTGTAGTCATCTTTCCCTAAGATTTATTCCCCTCTGGGAGTATGGACCAGCATTCTTTTGGGAGTACAGAAGGTGGGAATTCTGGCTTCTGTAATTGATTCTGTAGTAGACATGGGCATTGACAGGTCAATGCATAACCACAGCCTGTTCTATCTTGTATCCTAGGGCTCTGGAGAGGTGAGGGTGATGCCATCTTCCTATAGAGTTCAGGATGGAATCATAGAAACATATGCAATTTGGTGTCTGAAAAGCAATTCTGAGGGAAGACAAAATGTTTAATAAATAAGAACAACAAAGTAGGAATAGAGCAGGTGAGAATAAACATTTTTGGGTGGTAAGAAGCTAGGAATTCTACTTTATGTACGCTCCTAGGGGCATATGAGTTTAATGATTTTTTCCTGAGCTTGATAGTTAACATGAATGTAGATTAAAAATATTATTTGGGAAGATGGCATCAGAGGTGAGAATAAAATTAGAAAGCTGGATTAGGGCAGAGAGTATAAAAGCAATTAACTGTTTATAACACCAATCTGATTTAGGGTCCATGTATTTAGCACAGGAGCCTATGTAATTCCTGAGTCCCTGTCAGTCTGAGCTCACACTCTATGGTGACAGCTGGGAGCATTCTAGGCTGCACTCATTTCATGACCCATCTTACTTCAATGGCAGAGTAGGCTGGCCCAGCCTCCCTTTGGAAACTAGGGTACTCCTTACCATTGCTACCTTATAGAGAGGGCAAGACCCTAGAAAGGCCTTTGAAAAGGCTTATGATGATGTTCCTGATGAAAGTGACCAGTGATGGTGGAAAGAGTGGTCTGATAGAGGTCTAGGTTCATTTTATCTATGGAGGAATACTAGGATTCCTTGACATTGTTCCAGGTGATTGGGTGGTCTGGTAGATATCAAAGAGCCACTCTGAAGTGACCCAGTATCTTGTTGGGTAGATTTTGTTATTGTTGTTA
The DNA here is from genome assembly GCF_950295315.1 of Erinaceus europaeus. NCBI lineage: Eukaryota > Metazoa > Chordata > Mammalia > Eulipotyphla > Erinaceidae > Erinaceus > Erinaceus europaeus. Next base: position 9,870,718 of record NC_080165.1, read on the forward strand.
TTGTTACTGACTCAGTTTCTAAACTAGTTATTGACTTGTTTAGGCTTTATACTTCCTCTTGGGTTAGGGTTGGCAGGTGGTATGATTATGATTTATAGTCAAATGTAAAATACAGTAGTTTGTAACATGACAATTCAATCCCCCTTTACATTTATCATATTACAGAATCTGTTGATTTTGTTCACACTTTTAAGAACCAGCATTTACTTTCATTGATCTTTTGTATGGTTTACTAGTTTTCAATGTTATTTATTTCTATCCTAACTTTAGTTATTTCTGTCCTTCTGGTTGCTTTAGGGTGCCTCTGTTCTCCTTCTTCTAGGTCTTTAAGGTTTGCAATCATATTGTTTATTTGTGATTTTTCTTGTTTCCTAATATGTGTTAGTATGCCTATGAACTTCCCTTTCTGTATTGCCTTAGCTATGTCCCAAATATCTTGATACCTTGTATCTTCATTTTATTTTATTTTATTTATTCCCTTTTGTTGCCCTTTTTTTTTTTTTTGACCTCCAGGGTTATTGCTAGGGCATGGTGCCTGCACTATGAATCCAGTGCTCCTGGAGGCCATTTTTTCCCGCTTTGTTGCCCTTGTTGTCATTATTATTGTTGTTATCATTGCTGTTGTTGTTGTTGGATAGGACAGAGAAAAATTGAGAGAGGAGGAGAGATTGAGAGGGGAGAGAGAAAGATAGACACCTGCAGACCTGCTTCACCGCTTGTGAAGCGACCCTCCTGCAGGTGGGGAGCCAGGGGCTTGAACCGGGATCCTCCAGCCAGTGTTTGCGCTTTGCGCCATGTGCACTTAACCTGATGCACTACCGCCCAACCCCCTTTTTAATTTTTTTAATCTTTATTTATTTGCTGGATAGAGACAGTCGGAAATTGAGAGGGAAGGGGGTGATAGAGAAGGAGAGAGACAGAGAGACACCTGCAGCACTGCTTCACCACTGTGAAGCTTTCCCCCTGCAGGTGGGGGCCAGGAGCTAGAACCTGGGTCCTTGCGCACTGTAACGTGCGCTCAGCCAGGTGTGCCACTACCTGGCCCCTGTATCTTCATTTTCATTGAACTCTTGAAAAGTTTTGATTTCTTCATTTCCTCTTTGACCCAGTAGTTGTTAAGTAGTGTACTGTTGAGCTTCCAATTTTTGGGACTATTACTAATCTTTTGTTGATTTTTATGTGTTAGTTTAAATCCACTGTGGTCTGAGAAGAGGTTTGGGATAATTTTAATGCTCTTGAATTTGCTGATGCTATCTCTGTGGCTTAACATATGGTCTGTCCTTGAGAATGGCCCATGTGGACTTGAGTAGAATGTGTGTTCCAGTTTCTTGGGGTGAATGATTCTGCAAATGTCCAGTTGCTCTAGTTTACCTATCTTCTCATTTAGCTCCCTCATTTCTTTATTGTTTTTTTCTGCTTGGATGATCTGTCAAGTTGAGAGAGTGGGGTGTTGAAGTCCCCTACTATGACAGTGTTGCTGTTAATATATTGCTGTAGCTCTTTCAGTAGATGTTTGATGTATTTAGATGGCTTCTTATTGGGTGCATAGATGTTAATAATTCTTAAGTACTCTTGATAGACTTATCCTCTGAGCATTAAGTAATGTCCAGCTCTATCTTCTTTAATTTTATTTATTTAAGTCTATTGTGTCAGATATGAGAAAAGCTGCTCCTGCCCTTTTTTTATGGGCCATTGGCTTGTATGATTGTTTTCTATCCTTTCACTTTGAGTCTGTGTTTGTCTTGTTGAGTTAGGTGGGTTTCCTGTAGACAGCATATTGTTGGGTTGTGTTTTCTGATCCATCTTTCTACTCTGTGCCTTTTAATAGGTGAATTTAGGCCATTGACATTCATTGATATCATGGATTGAAGATATTTTAACACCATTCTTGCAGTTTTATAGAGTGTTCTGATATATGGCATCTTCATGGTGGTTTGCCTGTTTATAAACCTTTCAGAACTGCTTTCAGGGCTGGCTTGGTGATATTTGATTCTTTCAACTGTTGCTTGTCTGAGAGGTTTTTCTTTGTTTGTTTGTTTTTGCCTCCATCTAGTCTGAATGACTGTCTAGCAGGATACAATAGTTTTAGTTCAGAGTTTCTCATTGAGCACTTGATAGATATTTTGCCATTCTCTTCTCACCTGTAGTGTTTGTGTAGAGAAGACTGCTGGTAATCTTATGGGAGTTCCTCTGTAGGTGACTCTTTATCTCTTGCAGCCTACAGGATCCTATCTTTATACTTATTACTTTTCATTCTAAATATGATGTGTCTTGGTGTCTTTCAGTGTGGGTTACTTCTGTTTGGGACCCTGTGGGCTTTTTCAACCTATATATCTTTTATGTTGTCTAGACTAGAGAAATTCTCAGCTATTATGTCCTGAAGAATGCTTTCTTCCCCTCCCTCACTTTCTTCTTCTGGTGTATATTATTTCTTTTGAAGTTATCCCTTAGGTCTTTTTTGTTGTTTCAGTAACTCTTAATCTCTTTTTGAGATCTCTTACTTCTTAATTTAATTTTATTATTTTTTCTTTTTTCTTAAATTTAAAATATATTTAAAAAATTTTTCCCTTTTGTTGCCCTTGTTGTTTATAATTGTTGTCTTTTTTATTGTTGTTGTTGTTGGATAAGACAGAGAGATATTGAGAAAGGATGGAAGGCAAAGAGGGGAAGAGAAAGACAGACACCTGCAGACCTGCTTCACTGCTTGTGAAGTGACCTCCTGTAGGGGGAGAGCCAAGGGCTCGAACCAGGATCCTTAAACTTGAGCTTCGTGCATGTGCACTACCACTTGGCCCCGAGGTTTCTTGCTTATTTTTTAGTTGTTTCCAATTCATCCTTGACCTTGCTAATTCTGTCTTCAGCCTCATTTATTCTATTCTCTACCCCCTCTACTGTTTTCTGGAGTTATTTTGTTTTTATGTTCTGATACTGTTTCAGCTTGTTCAGCTAGTTGTGTTCTTAGTTCAGCTATTTCAGCTTTCAGCTCTCTAGTAACCTTGAGATAATTAGTGTTTTCTTCCAGAGACTCATTTGTTGTTTCTGCATTTCTGATGACAATTCTTTCAAACTCTTTACTCTTGTGACTGTTTCCTTAACAAGCATTTGTATATTGACCTCACTATTTAGTGGTTCAACCTTTGGGGGGCGTTCAGCTGGACTCTTGTTCTGCTTCATTTCTCCAATATTTTTTCTTGTTGTTTTCACCATTCTATACAGTATGTTATGAGGTCCCTCTCTCAGTATTTTTCAAATTAATGATCACTCTTGCCTGGATTGACTTGAGTCTAAGTAAGGTACTTAAAGAGTTCACAGTTGTGGAAATTGTCAGTTGTTTCAAAATTATTTCAATCCCTGAGTTGGAGCACAGAGGCTGTTAAAAGCCTTTTTTGTTCTTTTTCTTCCCTCTAGGTTATGGGAGCCTGAGGGCTTTTAACCTATAACTAGGCTTCTTAGCTTAATCACTCACTGTTGACCAAAAGATAAAGCAGAATGGGGAGAGATAGCACAGTGGTTTTGCCAAGAGACTCTCACACCACAAGGATCCAAAGCTCCAGACTCAATTCAGCTTCTCTGCCAAGCAGGGCAGCACTGCTGGGCCCTGTGAGTTTCTAAACAAGTCCTGTTTATAGTCTGTAGGTTCTGAGGCAATTATTCACCGTGTTCTCATCAGGTAAACAATGTGGAAAGGCTCCCACTACACAGCCCCACCGTTAGCTCTTCTCCTGCGTTTCCTGGTCAGTTCTCTATTCCCAGATGTCAGCACAGAGCCTCCCCCCTGCTGCTCCAGCCACTGAAGGCAGTAGCAATGGAGACTCACAGCTGCATTTGGTGAGTCCTGGGGGTGGGGGGGCGTGGGGGGGCTCTCTTCCCCTCGGCTGTTTTTTTGTTGGTAAACAGACTGGAACTGGTACCTCAACTGCTAAACTGAGGAACTGTTCAATCTTTCCTTAGGCTCCTCCCTGTCCATGAGCCACACATGTCTGCATTCACCTGATGGTTTGGTGGGTTCCTGAAGTCATTCTATTAGTGCCTTGTTGTGGTCCCAGGTTACCTACTTTGGTTTTTCTTGTCTGTCCATATTTTTGTCCCCTTCTCCCAGCGGCAGTGACCGTGGCTGCTTCTGCCCTGGTGGCTCTCGAGGCTCTGGTCTTAGCTTCCTGATAAGGTATTTCTTATCTTGTATGGTCCATAAATTCCTCTCCTGGGTATATATCATAAGGAAACAAACATACCCATCTAGAGAAATCTGTGTATACCTATGTTCATAGCAGCACAATTTGTAATAGCCAAAACCTGGAAGCAACCCCAGTGTCCAGTATAGGGAATTCTTAAGTTGTTTTATTTGCGTACTGAAGACAATGGTACCAGTTGGAAAATGATGGACTGCTGGTTGGGAAGCTCTCAGAATTTGTTGTGTAATGTTTGAGGAAGACATAGGCTGGAAGGGTTAAAATGTTTTTCAGAAAAGTGAGAAATTTTACACATTTACCAGCAGCTGTGTTTACTGTAAACCAGAAATCCCCCCCAATAAGAAAGTGATAGAAACATTTTAATATCTAACCATTAAAAAGCCAATAATATCACGAGTCAATGCATATTAAGTAGAAATTATGATGAATAAGAAAGTAAAAGATTCTCTGAATAAGCTTTTCAAGAAAATCTTTAAATGATCATATATAGTTCCTTTAAAACTATAAATACTGACACTCATGGTATCTACTTCTATATAGGTTTTCCCATAATAAGCAGAGAAATATTGTTGGCTACAGTTCCCACATCTGGGAAAATACAGAGAAAACGAGGAGTGAAAAGAAGTGTCTTTGCATTAGCAGAGACCAACAAGAATGTCAGCAAACTGGAATAACATCCAATATCCCTCTTCTTAGCCAACCTCATTTGCAACTTCTGTTCTCATGAAGTCATCACTGGGAAGTAAACAATGCCAGTTGGAGGGGATATCCTAAGATTAGCCCTGAAGTCTGACATTATTTTCTTGGCACATTTTAGTGTAAAAAAAAAAATCCTGTTAGTATTCCACATTCACTCTGGATATGGCCAAGTACAGGATCCAAGAGGAAATTCCCTGTTGAGTGAACACTATAAGAAATAGAGGGACAGGTGAGCACAGCAAGTAATGAGGTCATTGTGTGGAATTACGCCTCTGTTGACTTGTAATTTTGTAAGTCAATATTAAATCACAAGTAAAATTTTAAAAACAAGAGTTAAATGACTAACTGAAGAATGAATGTCAAAAAATGTTTTTTCTTGAAATTTCAAAAAAAAAAAGTAAGAAATGAGGTCATTTACTGACCTCTAAGAAAAGGATCACTGAAGATATTCCTTATCTAATTTGACACTCCTTTAGGAAAAGTAAAATATAAAGGTGATAATTTCCACTAAGAATAAGAGAAAACAGAATAGCACAAAATGGGAGGAGCTATATTCATGCATATTAAACATGTTAACCAGCAATAATAAGGAATATATGCAATTCTTAGAAGTTTACCAATTCATATAACCACTATGATAACTCACATCCTAAGTTGATTTAAGTATAAGACCCATTCCAACATTTTCCAATATGTTTTAATTAGGATGTCACTTTCTTTTCTTTCTTGAGGGGAGATTACTATGGGTAGGACGGAGAGTGCTTGGCAGATTATACAAAGATTTACTTTGTTGATGGAAAAATTTTAAATAAAGTTTTACAGTATGGGACAAGTGTAGTATATAGTGCTTTGACACTTGATTACTAAATTTTTCAACTGCAGTGTGTGTGTGTGTGTGTGTGTGTGTGTGAGAGAGAGAGAGAGCAAGTCCTCTGCTATGTGTGACTTTATCACAACTATGTGACCTTTTCCATCCAAAGAGACATAGAGCAACATAAACAAGACATACACCCTTATCCTGTGATCTATCTGAGCCCACACTTTTTAAAAAGAGAAAATTACAGTTATATAGTAATACAGATTAAATTTAGAATAAAGATGATCTCTAGGACTTTGGAATAAAATATGTATATATTTCTGCAAAACTGTTCACAGAGGCCTATATCTAGAGTGTGTTAGTGAATTAACTTCTTGCAATTCTTCTTCTTCTTCTAGCGTTTGCCCTTCTTCCGTAGCCAGTCAACAGTGTCAGGTTGAAAGCTGTCAGGAGCTGCTTGTTGCTGGCTTTGAAAGTGACTGGGATCCATGTGGATTCAGTCGGCTAGGAAGGATCGTCAGTTTCCCCAATGAATGGGTACTCATGGGATGCACCACGTGAAGGTCGATCCAATGCATCCCACTTCTTGCAATGAGCTTTATAATCACAGAAGTCACTTAGATTTTATATAGCACCTTGGTATGTTTTCAGAAATGATTTGTGAAAGAAACACCACTAATTTTTAACCTTCAATAGTAACAAAATCTAGTAGTTAGGATTTCAATTTCTTTATAGATCCAGGCACTAGAATATTAAAAAAAAAAAAAAAAAACTATCCTGATGGAAAGAGTGTGTATGAATAGTCCATGATAAAAAAGAGCTTTATTCAAGAGAATAACTTTGACTACATTTTTGTCAATAGTTGTAGACACAAAGAATACCAGTTTTTACTTACCATTGAGCCCAAGAATGAGAGGAACCATCTTGTACTTTCTCTAGATTCACCTTTAAAATAGATGGGAGAAGATCTTCACATGCCATATATCAGACAAAAAAGCAAATGACCCATCCAAAAATGGGCAGAGGATATGAACAAAACATTCACCTCAGAGGAGATCCAAAAGGCTAACAAACATATTAAAAACTGCTCTAGGTCACTGATTGTCAGAGAAATATAAATTAAGACAACATTAAGATACTACCTCACTCCTGTAAGAATGGCATACATCAAAAAGGACAGCAGCAACAAATGCTGGAGAGGCTGTGGGGACAGAGGAACCCTTTTGCATTGCTGGTGGGAATGTAAATTGGTCCAGCCTCTGTGGAGATCAGTCTGGAAAACTCTCACAAGGCTAGACATGTACCTTCCATATGACCCAGTAATTCCTCTCCTGGGGTTATACCCTAAGAACTCCATAACACCCAACCAAAAAGAGGTGTGTACTCCTATGTTCATAGCAGCACAATTCATAATAGCTAAAGCCTGGAAGCACCTGAGGTGCCCAACAACAGATGAGTGGCTGAGAAAGTTGTGGTATATATATACAATGGAATACTATGCAGCTATCAAGAACAATGAACCCACCTTCGCTGACCCATCTTGGACAGAGCTAGAAGGAACTATGTTAAGTGAGCTAAGTCATAAAGATATAAAGATGAGTATGGGATGAACCCACTCATCAACAGAAGTTGAGAAAGAAGATCTGAAAGGGAAACTAAAAGCAGGATCTGACTAAATATGGAGTAGGGCACCAAAGTAAAAACCCTGTGGTGAGGGGTAGACATGCAGCTTCCTGGGCCGGTGGGGGTTGGAGGTGGGTGGGTGGGATGGGACACAGTCTTTTGGTGGTGGGAATGGTATTTATGTACACTCCTAGTAAAGTGTAGTCAAACAAATCACTAGTTAATTAATGTGAGAGGGGGGAAATTAATTGTATGTCTCGAAGTTTTTAAAACACAGACTGAGTCTTTTAAATATATAGGCTGTGTATTTGATATGTGGACTCTCCCAAAAGCCTAGACCAAGTAGATCAGAAGCAACCAATGGCACAGCTATATACAAGATACTGGGTACTATACAGCAAACCCTAACAAAAGGACTTTTCAAAGTTAACCCAATTACCAAATAATGTGATGATAACATTAACTATCGATTGTCTTTTTGAACTCTAAGACAGCAGGAACCTCACATCTCCACTATAGAGCCTATATTTCTCCCAATCCTGGAACCTTAGGATAGGGCTCACTTTCCCGCATGCCTTTTCCAATCCATATCAAATAATATTGCATCTGCTGATCACAACCCAATCAATGCAACGATTGCCACCTCAACATGCTTCAGCTCAGACTGTGTCCAGAGACTTCAGGTGTGGAATGACAACCCTTCAGCTTCATTGCTCAGGTGAGACCTTTCCTTTCATAGTATTCTCTAATTCCATCCCAGGTGGTTCACTTTCTAACAAAGTCCCAAAACCTAGATATACACCAGTTTCTGTGAGAGAGAGCATATGTTCACACGTATCCATAAACTAATGCAAAATATATACCTGAAAGCAGAAGTACACTAGAGCTTGCAGTGAGTACCCCCCCTAACACTTCCTCTCCACTATTCCAACCTTTGGGTCCATGATTTCTCAACAATTTGTTTGGCTTTGTATGTTAACTCTCTTTTCAGCCACCAGGTTCCAGATGCCACCAGGATGCTGGCCAGGCTTCCCTGGACTGAAGACCCCACCAATGTGTCCTGGAGCTCTGCTACCCCAGAGACCCACCCTACTAGGGAAAGAGAGAGGCAGACTGGGAGTATGGACAGACCAGTCAATGCCCATGTTCAGCGGGGAAGCAATTACAGAAGCTAGACCTTCTACCTTCTGCAACCCACAATGACCCTGGGTCCATGATCCCAGAGGGATAGAGAATGGGAAAGCTATCAGGGGAGGGGATGCGATATAGAGATTGGGTGGTGGGAATTGTGTGGAGTTGTACCCCTCCTACCCTATGGTGTGTTAATTTATCCTGTCTTAAATAAAAAATAAATTTAAAATTAAAATTAAATAGATCCAGTCACACAGAAGACATATTAGATATTTCTTAGCAGTGAAGCAGATCTGCAGGTATTGATCTTTCTCTCTTCCTTTCTGATTCCCTTCTCCTCTCAATTTCTCTCTGCCTTCTAAAATAAAACAATAAAGGGGAAAGGGAGGGGAGGGGAGGGAAGGAAAGGAAAGAGAGGGGAAAGGAAGGGAAGGGAAGGGAAGGGAAGGGAAGGGAAGGGAAGGGAAGGGAAGGGAAGGGAAGGGAAGGGAAGGGAAGGGAAGGGAAGGGAAGGGAAATGGCTGCCTGCAGTGATGGCTTCTTTGTGCAGGCAACAAGTCCCATCAACAGTTCTGGAGGTAAAGTAAATTGAAATCAAATAATAAGCTAAGTGTTTACCTTGCCTAAATTTTTGGCCCATAAAAATCATTAGCTAGTAGAAGCTTAGATGAAACTAAGCTCTAAGTCTGCTTACTAAACAACAACGAAAATAAAAGAAGAAGTCTCTACTGTCCAGCACAGAGTGCTTTGGAAATAACAACCAAACAGGAATCGATACATAACAGAATCATTGTCAATATTAGGCAAAGGAACTTATATATTTGGAGATACATGTGGTTACAATATTGAGAACAAACTCAAGAGAATTTTCTTTTTTTTGTAGATCTTCAAGATAAGCTAGAATTGGTATAAAAAGATAATTTACAAACTAAAGGGAATAGTCTATAAAGTAGTTTGAAAAGGCAAAGACTCATATCTACATAAATACACATTTATATAAATATAAGAATGCAATACATGAGTGTACTTATTAAAATTATTAAACTTTGAATATATACATATTATATAGAAAGGACATGTATATAAAATAGATATGATACAGTTTTGTTCTATTTAAAATACATATGGATATGCATTTTCATAAGTATCTCACCTCTCTAGGCTAGGTATATGGATGATATATGAATGTAAATATGTGTTATATCTAAAATATAGTTCTATATTTACATTATATGTATATACACATGTTTGCCTACATATGCATAAATACAAATATATACAGCTATGTGGGACAACAAACATGGGAAACTCAAGTGTGCTTCTGATTTATACCAAAAAATTCATATTCTTACCAGCAGTATAGGAGGATTCCTTGTAAATTGGTCCAACCCCTGTGGAGAGCAGTCTGGAGAACTCTCAGAAGGCTAGAAATGGACCAACCCTATGATCCTGCAATTCCTCTCCTGAGGACACAACACACCCATCCAAAAATATCTGTGTACACATATGTTCTTGGCAACATAATTTTTAATAGCCAAAACCTGGAAGCAACCCAGGTGTCCTACAACAGATAAGTGGCTAAGCAAGTTGTGAGAGATATATACAATGGAATATTACTCAGCTATAAAAAATGGTGACTTCACTATTTTCAGCCAATCTTGGATAGACCTTGAAAAATTCATGTTAAGTGAAATAAGTCAGAAACAGAAGGATGAACATAGGATGATCTCACTCTCAGGCAGAAGTTGAAAAACAATATCAGAAAAGAAAACACAAGTAGAACCTGAACTGAAACTGGCATATTGCACCAAATTAAAAGAATCTGGGGTGGGTGGAGGTGAGAATACAGATCCAAGAAGGATGACAGAGGACCTAGTGGGGGCTGTATTATTATATGGAAAACTGTGTTATGCATGTACAAACTATTGTATTTACTGTTGAATGTAAAACATTAATTCCCCAATAAAGAAATAAAAAAATAAATTCATATTATTTATCTAATTTATTCTCACACAATCCTACAAAACACATATTACAAAGTATACTCCAGGTTACTTATAATTAAGGCGACAGGGAACAAGACTAGTTTTAAGCCAAACTGTTGTAGAAATGCTCTGTCAAGTTGTTAACTAATGCTCATAAGCTTCAGACTAGATAAAGCAGAAATTTGGATTTGGCATTTAGAACTACTTCCTAGATGACCCCTAATAAGGAACCACACTCTGAGTGTCACACATCTAGAGAAGTGACCCTTATTCATTTCCCTTGGAATCTCCTTCTCACCATTGCCTGACAATACTTTACGACCTTGAGTCAAAGATCCATGACTCAATTAAAATACATTTTCCTAGTTTCCCACCATTTCTATACTATTGGTCCTTATAACATTTGAATGATTCTAGGTACCAAGTGTTTTAAGTTTCCAAACTTTCATAATTGAAAAATTACCTCACAATACAGTTCTAATCAATAAAGACAGTTTTAAATGCAACACTTCCAGGGTGAAATTGGTACAAAAATAATGATGAGGGGACTGGGTCGTAGCACATCAGGTTAAGTGCACATGGTGTGAAGCACAAGGATCAGCATAAAGATCCAGGTTTGAGCCCCAGGCTTCCCACCTGTAGTGGCAGGGGTGGGAGGGGGTGTCCCTTCACAGGTGGTAAAGTACCTCTACAGGTGTCTATCTTTCTCTCCCCCTCTCTGTCTTTCCCTCCTCTTTCTTTTTCTCTTTGTCCTACCCAACAACAGCAACAACAACAATAACAACAAGGCCAACAACAATAAAAATGGGAAAAATGGTCTCCAGATTCATAGTGCATTCACCAAGCCCCAGCGATAACCCTGGAAGCAAAAATAAATAAATACATAATTAATAATAATAATGATGAAATGTGTGTGCCTGAGATAGCTACCCTATCAGGAAAGATTTGCACTGTTACTGTTTTGACTAGCAGGGGAGGGGGAGTATTGTGTTAACTACCCACCAATAAATCTTGATGTTGAAGGATTCGCTTTTTGACATATGTATAGGCTTATCTCTGAATTCACATTAAATGAGGTAAAAGAAAGAATGCAATATGTGTTCTATTTTCATTTCTTCCTTTCTTCCTCAGCTCACAGTGATGGAGAGTTAAGCCAAGAAGGAAATATTCCAACTTCATCTGTAAGCCAGTAATAAGCATACCCATTAGCAACCTGACCGTCTTCTAATGATTACTTACATATATGTGAAAGTATTATGAAAGGGCCTGCTGGTGATGCACCTGGTTAAGTGCACACATGGCAGTGCTCAAGGACCTGGGTTCAAGGCCCTGGTCCCCACCTGTAGGGGAAAAGCTTCACAAATGGTGAACCAGGGCTGCAGGTCTTTCTCTGTCTGTCTCCCTTTCAATCTCCACCTACCCTCTCGATTTCTGTCTGTCTCTATCCAATAAATAAAGATAATTTTTAAAAAATTAAAAAAACAGAAGGTGTTATGAACAGGTTTCATATATTCACTGATCTCCTCGGGTCTTCATGAAGGTTCTTTTTTAGCTAGGTTATTTATTTAAACTGAGGAACTTGAGGATCCAGGAAGAGAATTTTTGAAGCATTCTGTTTCCTCCTTTGTAAAGGTAAATAATATTCCTCCAATTTGCCTTTCTTGTAATCTAAAGGTAAATGGCTTTTACTTTCTCAAAAAAAAAAAAAGCTCCACTTTGTGAGATTCTGAGTCCCCTCCTCTTTTCTCAATTTCCAAGGGCATTCCTTTGTTAAGTGCCTTTCCTGAGCTCTTTCAGTAGTAATTGAGCATACCACTAGCAACAGACTCTGGATCTTGAGTGCTGTGAGTTAGTAGTTACTATTTATATTGATATCTGCCCCTAGACAATGAATGACACAGAGCTCCTAAAGCCATAGCAATTCCAGTAGTAATAAGAACACTAGGAATAGGGCCAGGTGGTGGTGCACCTGATTAAGTGCACACACTATAGTGCACAAGGTCCTAGGTTCAAACCCCTGATCCTCACCTGCAGGAGGAAGCATCACGAGTGGTAAAGCAGGGCTGCAGGTCTCTCTCTCCCTCTCTATCTGCCTGCCCCTCTCAATTTCTCTCTGCCTTTACCGAATAATAAATAAATAAATAAATGCATAACGTATTAAAATAAACACGAGGGGTATCACTTGTTCTAATATTTGATCGTAGACCCCACCCCATATCACAGGACTCCTTTTACTTTTTAAATAATATTTATTGGAGTAGGGCGGTAGCACAATGGGTTAAGTGCATGTGGCACAAAGCAAAAGGACCAGCACAAGGATCTCGGTTCGAGCCCCTGGCTCCCCACCTGCAGGGGAGTCTCTTTACAAGTGGTGAAGCAGGTCTACAGGTGTCTATCTTTCTTTCTCCCTCTCTATCTTTCCCTCCTCTCTCCATTTCTCTCTGTCCTATCCAACAACTATGACATCAAGAACAACAATAATAACTACAACGTTAAAACAAGGGCAACAAAAGAGAAAATAAATATTTAAAAAATTAAAATGTAATATTATTAGTGATCTAACAGTAGTTTATGAAGTAGATTTGGAGGTCAGAGTTTCACACCCAGAGACTGTGTGTGAGTCGCTGCACCCTCTCCCAAATTCCCAAATGACAGAGCACTAGAAGCATAATCTGTTCAAATGGAGATTTCTGGGTGGGCCCCAGATGCCTCCTGCATGGAGCAGGTAACAAGAAAGATGTTATTTACTATGTTTCAGCTCCCTCAATTCCCTAGAGAGGGGAGAGAGGCAAGGGACAGAGTTCTAACAGTAGGATGTGAGGCAGCCTCCACAGAATCTAAACAGTCCAGACACTACGGAGAGCATCCTGTAGATGATCACATCCACACACTGGAAAGATGGTGAGCAGAACATGTCACTCCTCCAAGAACCTTTCCATCCTTTGCCTCGTGCTTCTTGTCATCTGATCCTTCATCCACATACTTCATCGTAAAGGAACAAAACTCTGTCAGACCGCAAATATGACTGAGACGGCAGGTTCACCGCAGAGATGGGGCCTTGATTGTCCCTGAGATTACTAAGTATATTCATTACGAAGGGGAAGACAGAGGCAGTGCAAAAGACAGCTGAAATCTCCATGCCTTTGTTTTCCGTGGCCATTTTCGTGAATCTGCCTCATAGATCTTTTCTTTGTCCTCTCAGACATGTATTTTCAGATGTCTAAGACCATTTTTGGTGTCTCATATGTACAAGAAGAATGTACACTACAAATAAATTTCTCTCTCCTCTTATCAGATTGCTCTATACTTGTTTCTTGGCCCAGCTTCTGAAATACACAGGGGTATAGTATGATTTTCTAACACCTAGACCCTAAACACTTTTTTTTTTAGGTATGAGGAATTTATTAGTGATCTTTCTGCAAAAAAAAAAAAAAAAAAAAAAAAAGACCTGCTCAAACAGTTTGTGTGTCTATTGCTTTTTTTTTTTTTTTAACATTGTTTCCTTTATTGGTGGATTAATGTCTTATAGTCACTGGTAAATACAATAGTTTGTACATGCATAACATTTCTCAGTTTTCCCCATAACAATATAACCCCCACTAGGTCCTCTGTCATCCTTACCCTACACTTTGATATGATGGTAAAAATGATTTCCTTAAGCTATATAATTTGTTCTAGCAAATTAAGCCTGAAGAGGATGTCCTGGGAAGCTTCCATGTGTAGTTCAGCTGGACAGTAGCTGGGTTTAATCTGGGGACCAGCTACTACTTGCGATTAGCCTCTAAGGATGCCAAGGACTGATTTTGTGGACTGGAGCTCTGAATCTCTGGAATTGGTTACTGCATCAGGTAGACAGGGTCAGAGTTGAGTTGAACTTAGTGGCAGCACACCCAATTGATGTTGAGGTGAGTAATTGCTTGTAGTTGGGAGAGAAAAAAAAAATCCACACATAACTGGAGAGAAGCAATGTCAGAAATAAAGTAGCTTTTTTTTTTTTAGTAGTAGTAAAGATGAAACAGTGGAAACTTGAAAGAGAAACAATGGGGGGGTTGATAAAGAAACAGGGACAAACTAAGTTTTTCTATCTCCATTGCAATGCACTTTTTATTGTATTGTGCCTTTGAATGTCTTTGCTTTCTTTTTAATTAGTGATTTAATAATGATTGACAAGACTGTGAGATAGCAGGTATACAGTTCCCACCACCAGCACTCCATATCCCATCCCCTCCATTGGAAGCTTCCCTATTCTTTATCCCCCTGGGAGCATGGACTCAGGATCATTATGGGGTGCAGAACATAGGAAATCTGACTTCTGAATTTGCTTCTCTGCTGGAAATGGGTGTTAGCAGGTGGGTCCACACCCCCAGTCTGTCTTTATCTTTCCCTAGTGTGGCAGGGCTCTGGGGAGTTGAGGTTCCAGGACACACTGGTGAGGTCTTCTGCCCAGGGAAGTCAGGTTGGCATTATGTTAACATCTACAACTTGGTGGTTGAAAAGCATTAAGATATAAAGCAGAACAAATCGTTTAGTAAGCAGGAACTTAAAGGTAACTCCCCCCAACACAATTCCTACCTCTGTTGTTTCATAAACAATGACAGAATAGTAAACTAAATTTAACAGAATTTACTAAGGGAGTATGCAGTCTTGATTGGATGTCCTGCTCATAAAAATTACCTCCTTTAAGGAAATAGAAACTGATACCACCTCAGACTGTGTCCAGAGACTTCACGTGTGGAATGACAACCCTTCAGCTTCGTTACTTGGGGAAGACCTTTCCTTTCATAGTATACTCTAATTTCATCTCAGGTGGTTCACTTTCTAACAAAGTCCCAAAACCTAGATATACACCAGTTTCTGTGAGAGAGAGCATATGTTCACACGTATCTATAAACTACTGCAAAATATATGCCTGAAAGCAGAAGTACACTAGAGTTTGCAGTGAGTACCCCTCTAACATTTCATCTCCACTATTCCAAGCTTTGGGTCCATGATTGCTCAACAATTTGTTTGGCTTCGTATGTTAACTCTCTTTTCAGTCACCAGGTTCCAGATGTCATCAGGATGCCAGCCAGGCTTCCCTAGACTGAAGACCCCACCAATGTGTCCTGGAGCTCAGCTTCCCCAGAGACCCACCCTACTAGGGAAAGAGAGAGGCAGACTGGGAGTATGGACCGACCAGTCAACGCCCATGTTCAGCGGGGAAGCAATTACAGAAGCTAGACCTTCTACCTTCTGCAACCCACAATGACCCAATGCTCCCAGAAGGATAGAGAATGGGAAAGCTATCAGGGGAGGGTGTGGGAAATGGAGATTGGGTGGTGGGAATTGTATGGAATTGTACCCCTCCTACCCTATGGTTTTGTTAATTAATCCTTTCTTAAATAAAAAAATAAATAAATTACCTCCCTTGCTGGAAAAAAAAAGAGTGAATATTCAAATAGACTTTTTAAGGTAATATTTTAAGTATAAAGGTTATATATTATTAAGAAAGGTATCTGCATGTTCACTTTAATTCTGTGAAGAGCTAATAAAACCAAAGATCTATCCTTTGTAAAATGATTCATGACTTAATCATGTATGCAATATTTCTATCATTTTTAGAATACCAGCTTCAGCTTGTAATTTGACTACCCGCGAAATGATCATCTGATTCCAAACATTTACTCAGCATGAGTGATAACTCAAATACATTGATAGCCATTGACTCAAGAAAGAAAACATAGTAGTCTGCATGAGATTTATAAAATGTGAAGAGAAATAAAGCGGATGCTTGAACCCAGATCCTTGCTCATGAGAATGTGTGTGCTTAACTGGGTGTGCCAGTGCCAGGCCCCTCAACATGACTTAGGCAGGAAAAATTATTCATATTCTATTCACAATTAATTTGCTTTTTTAATGAGCTTTGTTTTTTTTCATTTATTATTTATTGGAGAGAGAGAGAGAGAGAGAGAGAGAGAGAGTGAAATTGAGGGAAGGATGGGAGTATGGATTGACCTGTCAACACCCATGTTCAGCGGGGAAGCAATTACAGAAGCCAGACCACATTCTGCATCCCACAATGACCCTGGGTCCATACTCCCAGAGGGATAGAGAATGGGAAAGCTATCAGGGGAGGGGGTGGGATATGGAGATTGGGTGGTGGGAACTGTGCGAAGTTGTACCCCTCATATTCTATGGTTTTCTTAAGGTTTCCTTTTTGTAAATAAAAAATTTAAAAAAGAAACTTCCCCCTGCAGATGGCTATACAATAAATTTTCTAAGATCTGATTTATAAGTTTTGTTAGTTGCATAGTTTCTACTTATTATATACTGTACTATGTAAGTTAAGTAATTAATTATTTATAACAAGAGCTAATAGAAAATATGTGGCCTAAAGATTTACTTTAAGTTGTAATAATTGTTGTAACATTCTGATGCTTTTATTAGTCATTTAATAGAAATAAATGATGTCTAATTAAACATAATAATCCTAATAAAGCACTTAGTTGCAATAATTTTCTGACTGCAAGGCTACAGCTAAGAAAGAAACTAGTAACAAAGACTTGTCTATAAAAAGCCATTGCTAGTCAGCAATTATAATTTTTGTCTATGTGTCTCATCATTTCTTTTGTTTGCTGCAGTTCAAGATCGGAATTCAGGAGTCTTTCTACATTTTATTAGTGGTCTAGCCCAGTTATAATATGTTAGACTGTGTGTGATATCCTCATGACATTATCTGCTAACCCCATGACAGTAAAGCCTAGGAAGTAGGTTTTCTTTAAAGCATTGAGCAGTAATAATTTAAAGTTTCTATATTTGTTTCTGGGTTATACTCTATGGCATTCTGCTTCTATCTCTCCACAATTTTTCTGACTCCCAATGACATTTTTACTGACTCCGAGTGACATTTATATGAATTTTATTCAGAAAGCAAACATTTTATGTTTCCAGAGGCTCTATTTTCAGTTCTTTAAATTTTGGTGGGGTACAAATAATTTGGAGGGAAAAGTAAAAAACTCAGTAAGCTTTCTTTTCATTTGGTATATATTTTTGTTTGTTTCTTTGTTTCTTTTCAGGTCATGGGGCTCCATCACACCTGTGGATTGTCTTTCAGACAGAAAGACAGATAGTCAAGAGATAGAGAGGTCAAGAGAGAGAGAGAGGTCAAGAGATAAAGAGGTCAAGAGAAAAGCAGTACTGCATGGAAGCTTCTCTTAGTCTGGTGATGGCCAGACTTGTACTTTGGCGAAGCAATAGCACTATCCAAGTGAGATGTCTTGCCAGCCCATTCAGCCTTAAAAATGGCTTTTTTGTTGTTCCTAAAATGTGTTTACTCTCTTTACACTACACTTATCATTACATTTGTCATTTATTGTTACTGGCAATTATAAAATCGTATTTTCTGTAAAACACTTGTAGATTAAAAGTTTTTTATACACCTTTTATAGTTTCAGAAGTTTATTTACTATAGCAAATGCTCGGGAGCCAAGTGGTGGCACACCTGGCTGAGCACACGTGTTACAATGCACAAGGACCCAGGTTTGAGCCCCCGGCCCCCACCTGCAGAGGAATAGCTTCACAAGTGGTGAAGCAGGGCTGCAGGTGTCTCTCTGTCTCTCTCCCTCTCTATCATCCCCTTTCCTCTCAACTTCTGGCTGTCTCTATCCAAATAAATAAATAAAGATAATTTTAAAGGTTGGGCCAATTTACATACTCACTAGCACTGCAGGAGGGCTCCTTTATCCGACCACCTCTCCACTATGAATGGACTGTACCTGCAGCCTTTTTTTTTTTTTTTCAATTTTTTTATTGAACAGAGAGAAGTTGAGAGGGTAGTAGAAGATAGAGAGGGGAAGATAAAGATAAGACACTTGCAAACCACATACCAGTGGAATAGAATTGAAAGCCCAGAACTAAACCCTCACACCTATGGACATCTAATCTTTGATAAGGATGACCAAAGTATTAAATGGAAGAAGGAGGCTCTCTTCAATAAATGGTGCTGGGAAAACTGATTTGAAACATGCAGAAGAATGAAACTGAACCACTTTACATCACCAGAAACAAAAATCAACTCCAAATGGATCAAGGACATGGATGTTAGGCCAGAAACTATCAAATACTTAGAGGAAAACATTGGTGGAACACTTTTCCACCTAAACGTCAAGGACATCTTTGATGATACAAACCCAATTTCAAAAAAGACTAAAGCAGAAACAAACCAATGGGACGACATCAAATTGAAAAGCTTCTGCACATCCAAAGAAACTATCACACAAATGAAGAGACCCCTCACAGAATGGGAGAAGATCTTCACATGCCATACATCAGACAAGCAGCTAATGACCAGAATATACAAAGAGCTCAGCAAACTTAGCAACAAGAAACCAAATGACCCCATTCAAAAAATGGGCAGAGGATATGAACAAAACATTCACTTCAGAGGAGATCCAAAAGGCTAACAAACATATGAAAAATTTCTCCAGGTCTCTGATTGTCAGACAAATGCAAATAAAGACAGCATTGAGATACCACCTCACTCCTGTGAGAATGGCATACATCAAAAAGGACAGCAGCAACAAATGCTGGAGAGGCTGTGGGGACAGAGGAAGCCTTCTGCACTGCTAGTGGGAATATAAATTGGTCCAGCCTCTGTGGAAAGCAGTCTGGAGAACTCTCACAAGGCTAGACATGGACCTTCCATATGACCCACTAATTCCTCTCTTGGGCATATACCCCAAGGACTCCATAATGCCCAACCAAAACTATATGTGCACACCTATGTTCGTAGCAGCACAATTCATAATAGCTAAAACCTGGAAGCAACCCAGGTGCCCAACAACAGATGAGTGGCTGAAAAAGCTGTGGTATATATACACAATGAAATACTACGCATCTATTAAGAACAATGAGCCCACCTTCTCTGACCCATCTTGGATGGAGCTGGAAGGAATTATGTTAAGTGAGCTAAGTCAGAAAGATAAAGATGAGTATGGAATGATCCCACTTATCAACAGAAGTTGAGAAAGAAGAACAGAAAGGGAAACTAAAAGCAGGATCTGACTAAATCTAGAGTAGGGCACCAAAGTAAAAACCCGGTGATGAGGGGGAGGGTGGACATACGGCTTCCTGGGGCAGTGAGGGAGAGGTGGGGGGATGGGTGGGTGGGAGGGGACACAGTCTTTTGGTGGTGTGAATGGTGTCTATGTACACTCCTATTAAACTGTAGTCATATAAATCACTATTTAATTGATATGAGTGGGGAAATTTTATTATATGTCTCAAACTTTTTAAAATACAGGCTAATTTTTTTTAATTCATAGGCTGAGTCTTTGATATGTTTACTCTCTCAAAAGCCTAGACCAGGGATAATAGAAGCAACTGGTGGCACATCTATATACAAGATGTTGGGTATTATACAGCAAATCTTAACAAAGGGACCTTTCAAAGTTAACCTAATTACCAAATAATATGATAGCAATAACTATCCATTGTCTTCTTGAACCCTAAGACAGCAGGAACCTCACATTTCCACTATAAAGCCTATATTTCAACCAGTCCTGGAACCCTAGGGTGGGGCACACTTTCCTTCATGCTTCTCTCAATTCATATCTAATAATATTGCATCCACCGATCACAACCTAATTACTGCAATGAGTACCAACTTAGCATGCTTCACTTCAGACTGTGTCTACAGACTTCACTTGTGGAATGACAGCCCTTCAGCTTCATTACTCTGGTGAGACCTTTCCTTTCATAGTATTCTCTAATTCCATTCCAGGTGGTTCACTTCCTCACAAAGTCCCCAAACCTAGATATAGACCAGGTCCCCTGAAATAGAGCATATGTTCACAAGTGTCCATAAATTAGAACAAAATATAGACCTGAAAGCAAAAGTACAAAATAGTCCACAGTGAGTACCCCCCCCCCCAACACTTCATCTGCACTATTCCAGCCTTTAGGTCCATAATTGTTCAACAATTTGTTTGGCTTTATATGTTAACTCTCTTTTCAGCCACCAGGTTCCAGTTGCTAGCATGATGCCAACTGGACTTTCCTGGGCAGATGACTCCACCAATACATTCTGGAGCCCCGCTTCCCCAGAGCCCTGCTCCACTAGGGAAAGAGAGAGACAGGCTGGGGATATAGATCGACCTGCCATTGCCATGTTCAGCGGAGAAGCAATTACAGAAGCCAGACCTTCCCTCCTTCTGTACCCCATAATGACCCTGGGTCCATACTCCCAGAGTGATAAAGAATAGGAAAGCTCTCAGGGGAGTGGTTGTGATATGGAGGTCTGGTGGCTGGAATTGTGTGGAGTTGTACCCCTTTTATCCTACGGTTTTGTCAGTATTTCCTTTTTATAAATAAATAATAATTTAAAAAAAAAAAAAACTTCCTTTTCTGTAAGGAGTCTCTTTGTGTGGTGGTTTCTTTTGCTTTGCAAACTGAATAGCCTTAAATCATTGTAAGTGAGATAAGCGAAAAGAGAAAGATGAATACTGACCATGTACCATTTCATTCTACCCTCCTGTTTGATCACTTGATTCTGAAAATTTCTGAAATAATGATATCGCCTCTCTGGAATGACTTAAAAATGCTTGCTCTTCTGAGGTTTTCTTCACACTGTGTCAGCTCAGGCAATGTCTCTGTTGTATTTTTACTACTGGAAGAGATCTGTTTGTCTTTATATGAGTAACAAACAAAGTTTGTGCTTTCCTCAGTCTATAAATATTAATCTGAGGTGAAAAGACTCTCAATTATCCAAGTCTGCTTGCATGGTACACCAAATAACACCATGGCAGCATCCTGATATCCCTGACTCTTATGTTTCCCCAATGTCAGATACCCTGAACCAGTGGACTTTCAGACTCAACCCACACAGATCCGATCAGTTATTCACTGATTAACCTCTAATCATTTCTCATATCAAAGGATTCACTTCATCGTATAGAATTATAATAGTTTAAAACCCTAGTAATTCCACATTGTAAGTCACAGCTGACCTTCCTTCAATTGTTATTATTATATCAGATGAACTATGTGCATGTGTAGATCCTATAATAGCTGTGATTCCTCTTCAGAATGATCTGGTTTATTAAAATCCTCTTTAAAATAATAATGTCAACAATACAACAGGGCTTTTCAGATATGACCTTATGATGCAGTCTCTTCATTTTTTGCTATATTGATTTACTGGGAGAGAAACAATACAGAGAGAGAGGAAGAGAGAGAGGGAGAGGGAGAGGGAGAGGGAGAGGGAGAGGGAGAGGGAGAGAAAGAGATGCACTTAGAGATGCCTTGCTGATTCCAAAAGGCTACATGATAATGTAGGTCAGATTGAGTACTGAGTCAGATTGTTTGGAATTGACTCCAGTTTCCATCACATAATATTGTAATCTTTTATCTAAATGATTCAGTCTCTCTGGAATTAGTTTCCCCTCCATCAAATGAGTAAAGACTATGATAATACCTAAATCACAAACATCTGTTAAGATTGATTGATTATGCATATAAAAATACTTAAGCTATGTTTTAGATATGTAACAGACATGACACATTGTCCAACATCTTAATTTATCAAAGGAAAAGTGAAGGTAAGATTATAAGAATATAAATGAATTAAGGACAAAGAGTTAGTAAGTTTTATTTATTCATTTATTTTACCAGAGCACTGCTCAGCTCTGCTGTATGGTGATGCAGAAGATTGAACCTTAGAATTAAGGCCTCAGGCATGAATGTCTCTTTAAATAACCATGATGCTGTTTCCTCCAACAAATTGGTATGTTTTAAATATGGTTTATGTGGACTGCAGTAGTCAATCAAAAATGTATACATAGCTGAACATTTTAAAAATAACATGTAAAAACACAAAGATACAAAGGGATGAATGTAAAAACATGAAGATACAAAGGGGTGAATGTAAAATCACGAAGATAACACTGAGGAGATGGTGCAACAGCTTCTTTTTTAAATTTATTTTATTTATTTATTCCCTTTTGTTACCCTTGTTGTTTTATTGTTGTAGTTATTATTGTTGTTGTCGTTGTTGGATACAACAGAGAGAAATGGAGAGAGGAGGGGAAGACAGAGGAGGAGAGAAAGCTAGACACCTGCAGACCTGCTTCACCACTTGTGAAGTGACTCCCCTGCAGGTGGGGAGCCGGGGTTCGAACCGGGATCCTTATGCCTGTCCTTGTGCTTTGCGCCACCTGCGCTTAACCCGCTGCGCTACAGCCCGACTCCCATGGTGCAACAGCTTCTTACAGGACTTAAATGTGAAAGGACTAAAGTTCATTCCCCAGAAACACCAATTTCCAGAGCTGAGCAGAGTTCTGGAATATATAAATACATATATATTTCAGTAACACAAATTGAAATGACAAAAGAGATAATCAAAGTGTTTAATGTGAGCATTTTCTATAGTCTTTATTTCCTGATAAAGAGAATATACAATCTTATGCAGTGATAAATGCATCACAGTAATAATAACCTGATGATTTTCTTAATATAATTTTCTTCTTTCTAGTCTATTTTATTCTACTAATGCATTTTATTATAATATAATATGAGATATGCATTAATAAAGGGTTTATTGTTAAGTCTATGAAGCTTCCAGTAGATAACAACCTCTTGCTTGCTAAGTGTTGGGGGAATCAGAAATCATAGAGGGATTTTTGATTGATAGGAAAAGAATGACACCACTACCCTAATACAGTTCAAAGCCCCCAAATCCTAGGCAACATAGCAATAAGTAGGCCTATCATAAAACATTTCTATTTTATTATTTTATAGTGAAAAATCTCCTACTCATATCAGGAACATTTTCCAGGTAGTAATAACTCTTGCTCATTCTTAGGAGAAGAGAAATAAAGTAATCAAGTGGAGAGTAGAATTACATGATAACACTTATTGATATTGTTCCATGTCACAATTATTTCTTTAGACTTGGATAGGTATATTTCCAAACAGCTGAAAACACAGAATTGATTCAATAGCAGGTGATGTTTATCAGGCAGAGGAAGGCAGTTTGTAATGTTAGTTCTTTAGGAAAAGTATTTCATAAGTGATAATGGTAATAGTCATATTAATCCTGACACTAGGACAGAGATTTAATAGAAATGAATATCATTTCACCAAAATCAAATTATAAATTATGTGACTAGACAGTCTCCTTTTTTTCTCTGTTGGTATAAGTTCATCGAAGTTTTGAAAACTAATGGAGGGTTTTGCTTCCGTGGGCTGAAATATTAGTTCCTTTGTGTTTTCTTTAAGAATATGGGAATAATATGACAGTGCCATCTTTAACTTGCTATTATCTCCTATCTTGCTATCGTCCTAACACAAGTGCTTATACAACATGTGTCAAAAACAGTTCACACTGATAAACATCTGTTTCAATAAGTGGATTTGGCTCTCTTGACTATATTCTGAATACGAGTCTCAAAATGTCTTAAACAGAAACTGAAGGGACAAAACAATGAAAAGTAAAAGAAAGATAAATCTTGGTTGGGTGGTTGGCTAAACTGCTCAGTTGGCCAAGTTTATCATGCACGTAACCCAGAGTCAAGCTCCCACTCTAGCCCCCAACTCCCAGAAGAAGCATTGTTGCTGTGGTATGCTTTTTCTCACTTTGCTTTGCTTTTTCTGTCTGGAAAAGTCAATCTGAAGGGGTGAAGCCACAGTGAAAACAAAATAAAAACAAAAGCTAAAATCTTTGTTTAGGGAAAGGTACACATAAATCTGGGATTCTTAATATCACTTATTTGAATGTAACAGAAGTGATCATTTATACATAATAGATCAGGAGGGGCAGGTGGTGGTACATCTGGTTGAGCATACACATTACAATGTGCAAGGACTCAAGTTCAAGTCCCCTGTTCCACCTGCAGGAGGAAAGCTTCACAAGTGGTGAAGCAGTGCTACAGGTATCTCTCTGTCTCTCTATCTCTCCCTTGATTTCTGGTAGCTGTCTCTATCCAATAAATAAATAAAGATAGTACCCCCCAAAAAAAGAAAACTAAAAAAAAAAAAAAGATCATTTCAGGTCTGTTGTTTTATTTATTTGTTTGTTTATTTAGTTAGTTTGCTTGTATTTTCTCCCAGAAAAAATGTGGTGTCTTATGGCCCTTTTTCTAAAATAATTTGCAATTCAGAAGAACTTTAACTAGCTGTTTCTTTTGACTATTCTGGCTCGACTTTTTATTTCTTTCTCTCTGACAGAAGGAGAGAGGCTAAGGGAGAAAGGGGAAGACACCACAGAGTAAAGTTTTCCTAGTGAAGGTTTCCCAGGCTGAATCCTGAGCTGTGTGCATGACAAAGCAGGAACCACTCCAGGGGAGCTGTTTTTACTATTTGTGACCCAGGTTCAAGGCCCCAGTCACCATCTGCACGAGTGATGAAGCAGGTCTGCAGGTGTCTAGCTTCCCATCCTCTCTCAATTTCTCTTTGCCCTATCGCAAAAGAAGACAATGATGACGAAGATGAAAACGAAGAGGAAGAAGAAAGAAGAAGAAGAAGAAGAAGAAGAAGAAGAAGAAGAAGAAGAAGAAGAAGAAGAAGAAGGAGAAGGAGAAGGAGAAGGAGAAGGAGAAGGAGAAGGAGAAGGAGAAGGAGAAGGAGAAGGAGAAGGAGAAGGAGAAGGAGAAGGAGAAGGAGAAGGAGAAAAAGAAGAAGAAGAAGAAGGAGAAGAAGAAGAAGGAGGAGAAGGAGAAGAAGAAGAAGAAGAAGAAGAAGAAGAAGAAGAAGAAGAAGAAGAAGAAGAAGAAGAAGGAGAAGGAGAAGGAGAAGGAGAAGGAGAAGGAGAAGGAGAAGGAGAAGGAGAAGGAGAAAAAGAAGAAGAAGAAGAAGGAGAAGAAGAAGAAGGAGGAGAAGGAGAAGAAGAAGAAGAAGAAGAAGAAGAAGAAGAAGAAGAAGAAGAAGAAGAAGAAGAAGAAGAAGAAGAAGAAGAAGAAGAAGAAGGAGAAGGAGAAGGAGAAGGAGAAGGAGAAGGAGAAGGAGAAGGAGAAAAAGAAGAAGAAGAAGAAGGAGAAGAAGAAGAAGGAGGAGAAGGAGAAGAAGAAGAAGAAGAAGAAGAAGAAGAAGAAGAAGAAGAAGAAGAAGAAGAAGAAGAAGAAGAAGAAGAAGGAGAAGGAGAAGGAGAAGGAGAAGGAGAAGGAGAAGGAGAAGGAGAAGGAGAAGGAGAAGGAGAAGGAGAAGGAGAGGAAGAGGAAGAAGGAGAAGAAGAAGGAGGAGGAGAAGGAGAAGAAGAAAGAAAGAAACAAAGAAAGAGGGAAAGAAAGAAGAAATGACTAACAGGAGCAGTGGATTTGTAGGGCCAGCACTGAGTCCCAGCAATGATCCTGTAGGCAATAAAATTAATTAATTAATCTAAAGCTTACTTCTCCCATTTAAAAACTAGCCTTTTTATCATTTTAATTTATAAAAGAATTCAAAATAAGTTCTAGTCTCAGATTGTCCCCAGGTATTTCTTAAGACCAATTCTCTTTTATTTTTACTGGAAATAACATTTTGTTCTTCCCCTGTTAGTCCCTGGTAGTCTGAGAATATCTTCTAAAACTCTTGAGAACTTACTTGAATTTTTAGATTTTTTTCCAAGTGTTTTGATGGTATTGGCACTAGATGTAGAATTTAATCCTGGGGCCACATGATGGCACAACTGATTAAATGCCACATTACAGTGCAGGAGAACCTGGGTTCAAGCCCCTGGTCACCTCCTGCAAGAGGGAAACTTCGCAAGTGGTGAAGCAGAGCTGCAGGGGTGTCTCTCTCCCTTTCTATCTCTCTCTCTCTCTCCTCTCAGTTTCTCTCTGTCTCTATCCAATACTACTAATAAATAAATAATAGTAAAAAATTAATCCTACCTGATGTGACATTTATTTTATTAGGAGGAATAAAATGTCTTTCAACTTGTCAAAATGTTGCACCCCCAACCCATCACCCACCCATGTGGTGTTCATTTTGGAATACTAATGACTTACAGAGATGCTGTCCTACTGGTTTCTGGCAACTGAGTATTGCACTTTGCAGTACTTGTGGTTAAACCAGCCTAAATGCCTAATGTGTGAATTGTAAAGTATTTTCTTAGAACTGCTGATCATGGTGTGTGTGGTGCAGAGGCATGGCTATGGAGTAGGAGCCTTCACACCGCTCTCCTGATAATCTAGGAAAAACATCTTTGAACTGTATGAGGGTAGTGTTGCCATTCTCTCCCTATCAATCAAAAACCCATGTAGTATATCCCTAGGAGAGGAATTAGGAATGTATACTCCAAGGACACCATAAGACCCAACCAAAAAGTTATGTGTACACCGATGTTCATAGCAGCACAATTCATAATAGCTAAAACCTGGAAGCAAACCAGGTGCCCAACAACAGATGAGTTGCTGAGAAAGCTGTGGTATATACACACAATGGAATACTATGCAGCTATGAAGAACAATGAACCCACCTTCTCTTACCCATCTAGGATGGAGCTAAAAGAATTATTAAGTGAGATAAGTCAGAAAGACAAAGATAAGTCTGGGATGAACCCACTCATAAACAGAAGTTGAGAAAGAATCAAAGAAAGGGAAACTCAAAGCAGGATCTGACTGAGTTTGGAGTAGGGCACCAAAGTAAAAATCTCTGAGTGGAGGGTGAGAGTAGATGTTCAGTTTCACCTAGTGGTGGTGGGGGGGGGGGTTGGGACACAGTCCTTTGGTGGTGGGAAGGGTGATGATGTACACTCCTATTAACTTGTAGTCTCATAAATCACTTTTTAATTAATATGAGTGGGGAAAAACTAATTGAATTTCTCAAACCTTTTAATGCACAGGCCATAGGCTGAGTATATATTCCTTCAGTCTAAGCACTTAAGACTTCAAATGTATAACCAGAATGAATTTTAACAGTGGTCTCAAATTTTTAATACATTTCTAATAATGACTTGTTCTTTGAAATGTGGACATTTCTAAAATCTTAGACCATGGAGAAAAGAAGCAACTGGTGGTGTTATCTTATAAGACACAGCTACATATAAATAATTTCAAAGAGCATAAATTATGGTGATGTCGTGTATGATACAGGAAATCATAAGAATGGGATCTTCAAAGTTAACCCAGTTGCCAAATGATCTGATTATAGCAATAACTATCTATTGCCTTCTTAAACCCTAAGACAGCAGGAACCTCCTGCTTCCTCTATAATTCCCATATTCTCCCCAGTCCTAGAAAATCTAGGGTCGCGATCACTTTTCTGCATGCTTCTCTCAATTCATACCAAATGATGCTGCATCTGGTGATCCCAACCTAATCAATGTGACATGTAGCACCTCGGCATGCTTCACTTCAGACTGTGTCCAGAGAGGACAGGTGTGGAATGTTAACCCTTCAGCCTTATTACTTAGGGGAGACCTTTCCTTTCTCATAGGATTCTCTAATTCCATTTCCTAACAATGTACTCAGTCACTCCAAAGCTAACCTTATCAAAGTAAGGACTGCAAAAGCTGAGTAAGAGCAAGAGACTGGCATACTTTAATGATGACTCTTCAATCACTATAGGCCTCCCCATTATCTGGGGCCCTAGTCGGAGAGTCCTGAGATTCCCACACAGACATGATGGGCCTAGACTTCAAATAGATCCATCTCTCCATTGTTACCAGTCATCTTCATCTAAAACAACACAACAGACCCCTTTGTGTACCCCCATAGGACATTGCCCTCAGTGTGGATCAACAATGATAGAGAATGTTTCATCCTCTGAAGGGAGACTGGACAAGATACTCTATCTACCACCTGAGGAAGATGGTCCTACTCATGACCACAGAATGTGAGCTCAGATCTACAAGGATGCAGAGGTCACATAGGCCCTAAGCTGAATATGGGCCCTAGATCAAATTGATGGGGTTTACAGTCAACAATATTTATACACCTTTTCCCATAGTTGGGAGCTACTTTCTTCCTTGACCCAGCTTTCTAGCCCTTTTTACATCATCTCCCGAGACAATAACTTGGGTCCACCTGCATATCCGAGGTCAGGCTCAGGAAAGAACTAATATAGGCATGGGCTCTTTGGAATATAACTAAAATAGACCTACTAGCTATCTACAAAATGAAACCTCAAATCTTCATCTGCAGTATTCCAACCTTTAGTTTCATGATTAGTCAATTATTTGACTTTGTATGTTAACTCTTTTTGCATCCACCAGGTTCCAGACGCTACAGTGATGCCAACCGGATGTCCCTGGGCAGACAACCCCTCCAGTTTTCCTGGAGCCCCACTTCCCCACCCCACTAGAGAAAGAGAGAGACAGGCTGGGAGCATGGATCGACCTGCCAACTCCCATTTTCAGCGCAGAAGCAACTACAGAAGTCAAACCTTCTACCTTCTGCACTCCATAATGACCTTGGGCCCTTGGGATAAAGAATAGGAAAGCTATCAGGGGAGGTGAGGGGATATGGAGTTCTGATGGTGGGAATTGTGTGGAATTGAACCCCTCTTATCCTACAGTTTTGTCAGTGTTTCCCTTTTATAAATAAAAATTAATAAAAACAGAAAAAAAAATCCTGTATAATTTCTGATTCCCCAGCATGACATTATCAAGTAATAGGTTGGTATCCTCTAGACGCTTCATAGGCTAAAAAATAAACAATGAAAAGTCACCTGAAAACCCAACAAAATACAACCAGGATTTCTTCAGAAACTCACTAAGCTCCAGCTACCAAGTTGCAGATGCTACTATAATTCCACCCTTAACTTTCTGGGCAGATGACTTCACCAATATATCCCAAAACCTTACCTCTCCAGAGTCCTATCCCACCAGGAAAAGATAGAAACAGGCTGGAGATAGGGATCCACCTGCCAAAGCCCATGCCCAGTAAAGAAGCAATTACAGAAGCCAGACCTTCTGCCTTCTGCACCCCCAAAAGAATGCTGGTCTATACTTCCATAGGGGAAGCAATGTTAGGGGAAGGTAACCAGAGGGCTCTGAACTCCAATTCCATCAGGACCCAAAAGAGAGTAGAGGGGATGGGAGGAGGGGAAGGAAGGACACTTAGAAGTAGTAGGAGTGACTTAGAAAGAAGGAGAAGGCAAAACTGTAGGGACAAAAGGGGTCAATGCATATAATTATAGACAGATAGTTATAAAAATAATAGTCAACCCATATTTGCAGTCTTGGAATGATTACTGAAGTTTCCAATGGAAAGAGTGGGGAAACAGAACTCTGGTGGTGGGAAAGGTATGGAATTATACCTCTGTATCTTATATTTTTATACATCAATATTAAAGTATTAATAAAAAATAAAATGAAACAACTATAATAAATAATAAAAATAAATACATGAATAAAAATTGGCCAATGTCGGGGAATAATTGCTGAGCATATTTTATAGTATTCTATAAGTTTCCTCTATCTAAGGGAGGAATTAATATTTATTACATGAGATTTTTGGAATGTGAATAAAGTCATTCATTAACATTAGATTCCACAATTCCACTATTATCACTTGGATCACATTTATATCCTATCAGATAAAAGTTAGTGAGCTCTGTATTAGAAATTTTTAAGTATAAGTAATTTTTACTTACTTAGTCTGATCATAAAAAAAAAAAAGGCATTGAAAGTCATTGGAGAATCAACTGGAAATATGTTGTTAATGTCTGATCTCCATGTAGGAAATTGGTGACATTATAAAATCATGAAAAAGCAAATATCAACTCCTGCAAAGTGCGTTTGGAGGCCATATACCTCCTGCAAACTTATATCTAAATATCCCAATTAGTGTTTGCTTAGACACCATATGTACTAAGATTAAAATGACAAAAAGTTTAGCACTCTCAGGCCAAAGCTGAAAAACAAGATCAGATAAGAAAACACAAGTAGAGCCTGAAATGGAATTGGTGTATTGCACCAAAGTAAAATACTCTGGGGTGGTTGGGTGGGGAGAATACAGGTCCAAGAAGGATGACAGAGGACCTAGTGGGGGTTGTATTGTTGTATGGGAAACTGGGGAATGTTATGCATGTACAAACTATTGTACTTACTGTTGAATGTAAAACATTAATTCCCTAATAAAAAAAAAAAAAGAAAGTTAAAAAAAAAGAGTTTAGCACGAGGCTAATTTTTACTTTTTCTAGTAGCGTTGTTCTGATATATGGTGAGTTTTTGGTGATGTTGTTATTGTTGATAGGTGACCTTTTAAAATGTCGCTCATACTGGCCTGGATATTATACCTTCATTTAGAAATGGCAGGATCTGAAGAGATTTTTGAGGAGAGTCAGAGTAGGTGCTGTCTTCCTCCAGCCCCCCAAACCTGTTTTCACTGAAAGAAAATGTTGCTTTTTGGAAATTGGCTGGTTCCTGGTATGACTGGAGTAGTCTATACATCATTGATTCCTGTGAGCGGAATATTTATCAAATACCACTAGTTTATGCTAAAGGAAAACAACCAAGAAAGTGTCTTTGGTTAAAATGAGACCATCTAAACATCACACACAAAAAATAATGACTTTGGTAGTTCAAAACCCATCTATATGTGTTTAAAAAAAAATCCATGATTGGTCGAGTGAACTAGCTCACTTAGATAATGTCCTGCTTTGCCAAGTACATGACCAGGGATTGCATCTGACCGTCACCATACTGAACAAGGCTTTGGTGTTGTGATCTCTTCCACTCTCTCTGCCACTCTGTATCTAAAAATTAAAAGGAAAATAGTCCCTGATTTCAAACTGAAAATACAACTAAACAAATCCTATTGAGATTTATCTAGTATATCAAGTTTTTTTTTTATTATACTGAAAACTGAAAATAAGGGACAATGAATCAAAACGTAGTCATCTAATTGATATCCAAAATAATGAAATAGTGCATGAATACATCTTTTATTTATGTATTTATTCCCTTTCGTTGCCCTTGTTGTTTTATTGTTGTAGTTATTATTCATGTCATTGTTATCAGATAGGACAGAGAGAAATGGAGAGAGGAGGGGAAGACAGAGGCGGGAGAGAAAGCTAAGACTCCTTTAGACCTGCTTCACTGCTTGTGAAGAGACTCCCCTGCAGGTGGGGAGCCCAGGCTTGAAGCCAGATCCTTAAGCTAGTCCTTGCACTTCGTGCCACTTGGCTTAACCCGCTATGCTACCGCCCAACTCCCGGATGAAAACATATTCTTCTTATCATCATTATTGTTTATTATTATTTTTATGCATGTATGATCCCACTGCTCTTGATAGACTTCCTTCCTTCCTTCCTTCCTTCCTTCCTTCCTTCCTTCCTTCCTTCCTTCCTTCCTTTCTTTTGTTGTTGTTGAAGGAAGATAGATAGGCTAGTAGACAAGAAACGTGCACCAGAGCACTGCTTTCTGGCCTGGGAAGCTTTTTCCCTTCTGCATGGTGCTGCCAGGTACTATGTAGGGAATCAAAGCTGGGTCCTTACACATTGTAAAGTGTGTCTTCCACCAGGTCAGCTATGTCTTGACTCCTGTGTAATTATCCTTAAAAATAATTCCAGCTCCAGTGAAGGGCAGATAGCATAATGGTTATGCAAACAGACTCTCATGCCTGAGGATTCAAAGTCCCAGGTTCAATCCCCCGTACCACCATAAGCCAGAGCTGAACAGTGCTCTGGTTAAAAAAAAAAATCTTTTTTAAATAAATAATAATTCCTATTCCAATTTCTCTTGACATAATTTAGCAGTAGAAATACGGAAGTGGGGGTAAGAGTGGTATATATAGAAGGCATTTGACTGTAAAAGATAATTGGCTTTGAGTTTCTACATGCAACAAGTCTTTATTAGAGCAGGCACTCATTTTAAAATGCCTTTTTGAGCAATACTAACATGAAATATTTATAAATGGCAAAACAGCTAATCAGGAAAAGAGTCTGTGATTTCAATGAGAGATACTGATTCTTTCTAGACAGTAGACAGAGTCACCCCTGCATTCTCTGAGCAGCGGGGATGGTGTGAAAGAGAAGATGAATTTGGACTTGAAGGTGACTCACCATTGTGTGTGCCATGAGGGAGTAGCTCAAATATTTGTGAATAGAACTGTAAGTAGAGTTGAGGTAAATATCCTCAGAGGCTACTTTAAACACAGATTAGCCATGGAAAGTTTCCAATGAAGGCATTTAAATGTTTCCTTTTGTTTCAGAACTGCATTTTTGTTTGTAATTAAAGATAAAAAAATCTGTATTAAGAAGTTAAATATTGCTGACAGGAAGTTAGACTGATACATTAGGCTATTACTCTAGATAATGGACTTTGAGTCAGTGGACTGCTCAAGTTAAACTGGAAATGCAAAGGAGGAAGTTTTGATATGAGATAAATTAACACGAGAGATTAAGAAACATCAAAATGGCATGACTGGATGTGGGAGAACAGTGCAAGAAGTAAGATGAATACACAAATATTAAATTTATTTAAGAAAAATAGCAAATAGGGGTGTGTGTGTGTGTGTGTGTGTGTGTGTGTGTGTGTGTGTGTGTGTGTTTTATTTTACCATCCTCATCCAGTTGTTATACTAAAAATAGCCAGAGAATGAGGTTAACTCAACGTGTGCTTTAGCTCAAGGCTAGACCCAGGAAATTATTTATACCTTCAAATCAGAAAAGAAACAAATCAATTACCCTTGCTGAAGGGTGACTATCTTGAGTAATTTTAAGGAAAAAAACTCAGGTCATTCTAAGGTGATATCTGGTAGAGTTACAAAAAGTTAGGTTAAAAATAAATACTAATTTATGATTTCTTTCATATCTATAATGATGTGTTTTGTAAAGGACAATATCACTAGGCATCTTAGGGTCAAGTATTTTAGAATTTCATGAATTTTTCAGCCATTCTAATATTTATACAATACAAATACTATCCTGCATTTTCTGAGATGAAGACTGACTTTGTATTAGCATTCCAAGGAAAACAATACCTTTGGGATAAATGATTTGTAGATTTATACCTTAAAAATTCCTGACTCTTTTCTTCCCAAACTTCTTTCTTTCTTTCTTTCTTTCTTTCTTTCTTTCTTTCTTTCTTTCTTTCTTCCTTTCTTTCTTTCTTTCCTTCTTTCCTTCTTTCTTCCCTTCTTTCCTCCCTCTCCCCTTTCTTTCTTTCCTTCCTCCCTCTCCCCTTTCTTTCTTCTCTTTCTTTCTTTCTGCCTTTCTTTCTTCTTTCTTTCTTTCTTTCTTTCTTTCCTTCTTCCCTCTCCCCTTTCTTCCTCTCTTTGTCTCTTTCTTTATCTCTTTCTTTCTTTTTCTATTAGAGTTATTGATGTCGCTTGTTGCCTCCAAGACTAGACTGTACCCATCAGTCATTTTTTTCCCTTTTCCCTTTTTCTTTTTCTTGTTCGAGAATTAGAAACAGAGATAACTATAGTACTGATCAGCTGCTCGTGAATGTTCTTTCCTGACGGTGGGGTCTGTTGTTCATCATGCCATGTTCGTTGCATTGCTTGATGCTGTGGTCTATTTACATAATCACTGTCTTGCCTGAGACCCACCCTGCCTGCAGGGTATTGGTTTAATCCCCACTGGTTAGATGGAAGCTTTCTATGTTCTGTTCGTGCTCTTTTTTTGCTCTGCCTCCTCTCCTAGTCATTTCCTTTCCCCTTGCCACTTCCGGTGAAGAGATACATAAAAGGCGATGTATCTGATTAATAAAAGTGGGCATATTGCGTTCCCGCTCAGCCATGGTTGTCTCTCTCCCACCCAAGAAGTTAGCCCAGCATATATATATTTTATGTATTACCTTGCACAAAGTAATTTGGGTACTCTACCAGATGAGCCACCACCACTCCCTCCAAATTTCTCAATACTTATATATTGTGTTCTGTAAATGAGAACTCAAAACATGGAGGGACACTGAACTGTTTTTTTTTATTTATTTATTGAGAACAAAAACATCTTTTTACTTACCTAGGTAGCATAGGGATCCATTAATTATCAATGAGAGGAAGTGTCAAAGTATACAAGCAAAGAAGTGTTAATTTAGCTTCTGCACAGGAAAAGTTAAACAAAAACATTAGTGTTTTAAGACTAAGCACATTATGGTAGGAGAAAAGAGGGTTCTCCATATGTGCTTGAAGAAAGTATTAAATAGAACTGATTCACAACTGGGCAGAATAAAATATGTAGCTTTAGCTCTGGGGAAGTCCATTCTAGCTTTGATTCTTGGTCAAGTTCAGAGTGGAATTAATGATGTTCAACCTAAAATATTACATTGCCCTGGGGATCAAAAATCTGTCCACTAATTATATTAGGTATCATATTTTTTTAAATTTGATGCAGCCAGTAGATTGTCTAATTCATCAAAATGACCATAAAGTCACAATAACACGACTGTAAACTTTTTGCTTTGAACTGTTGCATGGCCCAAAGACATTAAACAAAGACATTTGGCTTTGTATGTTAACTCTCTTTTCAATCACCAGGTTCCAGATGCCAACCAGGATGCTGGCCAGGCTTCCCTGGATTGAAGACCCCACCAATATGTCCTGGAGCTCAGCTTCCCCAGAGACCCACCCTACTAGGGAAAGAGAGAGGCAGACTGGGAGCATGGACAGACCAGTCAACGCCCATGTTCAGCGGGGAAGCAATTACAGAAGCCAGACCTTCTACCTTCTGCAACCCTCAATGACCCTGGGTCCATGCTCCCAGAGGGCTAGAGAATGGGAAAGCTACTGGGGAGGGGGTGGGATATGGAGATTGGGTGGTGGGAATTGTGTGGAGTTGTACCCCTCCTACCCTATGGTTTTGTTAATTAATCCTTTCTTAAATAAAAAAAAAAATAAATAAATAAACACATTGGCACTTTCAACAAGATACTAAACAGAAAAGAAACATTGTCTTTTATAACATGCTATTCTCAGAGGCGTAAAGTGGTATCTCGTCGTATTTATTGCATTTCTCTGATAGTGACTTCAAGTACTTTCTCATTTGACCTTCTGGATCTCTTGTTTAGTGAAGATTATGCTCATGTCTCTATGTCTTTGTCTTTTTTTTTTTTTTTTGGAGGGTTAATGGTTTACAGTACAATTGTTGGCACATGAGTAAATTTTTTTTCGTCTCACCATGGTACATGTCTGCAAAACACTCTTACCTCAAACTGGCATCTTTTCCACTGTCCTGCATGAAATGCCCACAGTTCTCCACCACAAGTTTCTCCCTAGCCTCCCTTCCCAGAATCCAGTATTTTGTTGCACTGTATCAAACCCACTCCAAGTTTTACTTTGTGTTTCTCCTTTTTGTTCTTCTTAAGTTCTACCCGTGAGTGAGATCATCCCATTACACAAACATACCACAGCTCTATTAGTCACTTATCAGATTGCTTCCAATTTGGGGATAGTACAGATTGTGTTGCTAGGAACACAAGTACACACAGATCTCTTTGGAAAAGTATTTTTTATTTCTTTGGGTAAATCCTCAGGAAAGGAATTTCTAGGTTATAGGGGAAGTCTGTTTCTAACATTCTGAAGTTTCTCCAGACTGCTCTCTGCCACCAGAGCTCCATATCCCCTCCCTTCCCCTGATAGCTTTCCTATTCTTTATCCCTCTGGGAGCATGGACCCAGGGTCATTGTGGGATGTAGAAGGTAGAAGGTCTGGCTTCAGTAATTGCTTCCCCACTGGACATGGACATTGACATGGTTGATCCATAACCCCTACCTGTTCCTGTCTTTCCCTAGTGGGATAAGACTCTGGGGAGATAGGTTCCAGGACACATTGCTGGTGATGTCTGCCCAGGGAAGTCAGAATGGAATTATAGTAGTGTTTTCAACTTGGTGGATAAAAGGCAATACGATATAAAGCAGAACAAATTGTTTATTTAACAGGATCCTAAAGCTAAAAATAGAACAGATGAAATTAAGAGTCTTCATGTTGGAATAAGTAAGTCTATTTTAAGTGTATTTCTTTTTAAAATGTTTTTTATGTTTTATTTATTATTGTATAGAGACAGAAAGAAATTGAGAGGGTAATATAGAGAGGGAGAGAGACAGAGAGACACCTGCAGCCCTGCTTCACCAATCGTGAAGCTTTCCCCCTGCAGGTGGGGACTGGGGGCTTGAACCTGGGTCCTTGCGCACTGCCACCAGCTGGTCCCTATTTCAATTGTATTTCAAGGATTCCACAATTTTACTATTTTTGGTCTGATCCTGACAGCTAACATGCAGATAGGCTAAAAATGTTGTCTGTGATAATGGTGTCAGAGTTGAGAACAGGGCTAGAGATTTGGGTTAAGTCAGAGAGTAGCTCTCAAATAAGAGGAAAGTATAGAAATATCATTTACTGTACACCCAGACTATCTGACCTAGGGCCTGTGTCTAAGCCTAGTCAGGAACCTGTGTGACCTCTGAGTCCCTGTCAGTCGGAGCTCATATTCCATGGTCAGAGCTGGGAACATTCCAGGCTGCACTCATTTCAAGACCCGTCTTCCTCTAGGGGCAGAGTAGGCTGAACCAGTCACCCCTCAGAGTGCGGGGCAGTCCCTACCACTGCTGCTGCACAGTGAGGGCAAAGTCCTGTGGGAAAAACATCTTTTTATATCACTCACCAGACAAAGGGTTAGTCATGGAAATATATAAAGACTTCACTAATAAAAAAAAAAAAGTCATTCCAAAGTGGGGAGAGTTTATGGACAAAATATTTGATCCTTTTTTTTATGAATTTAGTGAGAATTCAATAAACAAGACAAAGTATACTTTATAAAGCAAGGGGGGCAGGCTAACTCAAACAGAGGACTGAAATAGCAAGTTTAGAAATGAAACTGAACAATCTATGTTACCAGTGAAAACTTACTGCAAAAATAAGACATAGTATACATGGAGGAATATTACTTAGATACAAAGAAGATAAAAATCCCAATTTTGCAATATGATTGGAACTAGAGAATATTTTGATAAGTTGAATAAGTTGCATGATAAAAAGTAAAAACACTATGATTTGACTTACACATAGAAGGTAAAGAGACAAAATCGAACAAATAAAAGCAGTAACAAATGCATTTACTATGAGATCAAAATAATATCTTCTAGAAAAGACAGAAAAACAGAGGTGAGTATATTGGATAAAAGAGCTCAAACATATGATTCAAGACAGAAACTAGACTTTGGTGGGCTTGCCCAGTAGCACAGTAGCTTGTGTGATATTCATGCCTGAAGCATCAAGGGTCCTAAGTTCATCTCCAGTGCTATCATAAGCCTGAACTCAGCAGTGCCCTGGCAAAACAAAGTTCTATATACCTCTCTTCAGAGCTATATACATACTTAAAGCAATTCCCATCAAGGTTCTACCAAAAATAGAACAAAATCTACACAAATTTATACCTGGATTTGCCACAGCAATCTTGAGGAAAAAGAACAAGACTGGAGGCATCTGCTCCCAGATCTGAAACTGTGAGGCTATTATAATCAAAACTACCTGGTTCTAGAACAAAGATAGACACAGTGACCAGTGGAACAGAATGGAGAACCAAGAAATAATGCCCCACATTTATGGACATCTTCTTTTTTTTTTATTTATTTCTTTTTTATTTAAGAAAGGATAAATTAACAAAACCATAGGGCAGAAGGGGTACAACTCCACACAATTCCCACCACCCCATCTCCATATCCCACTCCCTCCCTTATTTTTTTACATCGGAGCTCAAAATACTAAATGGAGGAAGGAGATTCTCTTCATCAAATGGTGTTGAGAAAATTAGGTTGAAACATCAGAAGAAAAAAAACGGAAACACTCATTTCACCACACACAAAAGTAAAGTGCAGTTGATTCAAGGGTTTGGATATTAAAACAACATTATAAAATATTTAAAGGAAAACATTTACAGAAGTCTCTTCAGTCTAAGTTTTAAAGTCATCTTTAGTGACTCAAATTCATTCACAAGGAAAGCAAAGAAATAATTCAATATGACTACATCAAATTTAAAAGTTTCTTAACAGCAAAATAAACCAACACCTGAACAGACTCCTTGGGGAAGATCTTTTTATGACAAGTTTCAGACAAAAGGTTAATAACCAAATTATGCTAAAAGCTCACCAAACTCAGCAATAACAACAACAAAAGCTATCCAAAAGTTGGGAGAAGATATGGGCAGAATATTTACCAGAGAAGAGATCTATAGGTCCAATAGATATTCTCAAAGTCAATGATTACCAGAGAAACACAAATAAGGACAACAAAAAGACACTACCCTTG
Organism: Erinaceus europaeus; assembly: GCF_950295315.1. NCBI lineage: Eukaryota > Metazoa > Chordata > Mammalia > Eulipotyphla > Erinaceidae > Erinaceus > Erinaceus europaeus. The sequence continues at coordinate 9,909,305 of NC_080165.1, forward strand.
TGAGAATGCCATACATCAGACAGGACAGTCACAGCAAATGCTGGAGAGGTTATGGGTGGAAAAAGGAACCCAACTTTCCTTCATTTCTGGTGGGAATGTAAATTGATTCAACCCCTGTGTAGTCTGGAGAAACTGGAGGTCTTTCAGAAGACTACAAATGGACCTACCCTATGACCTGGTGGTACCTGTCTTGGGAATATTTCTAGGGAAACAAACACACTCATCTGAAGAGATCTTTGCATGCTTATTTTCATTCTCAGTCTCAGAATTCCAACATTGTTCCTTTGCATTCCCATCTCTAGCTCAATGATGAAGCCCACAAGTCATGTTTAAAAGTGCTCATAGAAGCTAGTTGTTGTCTTCCCATCATGATGGGTGGGTTGCTTTCCCATATCCCCCTGTCTCTAAGATGGGACATTCTCTTCTGATTCTGATCATTCAGTATCACCATCTGCCTGGCTTTATATGCTCAGATAGCCATTATAATAACAAAGGTCCCAGCTCTTCAACCCCCCAGCTCCTATTAAGCACAGCCCCAAAGTTATAGATACTCTAGGGATCTTCCCACTGAGCTTGCGTGCCAGTCACTTTCTTTGTTACTTTCACATGATCTTCAGGATAAAATTCAGAACCTTTTGTATTTAAATCCCAAGGTAGATTATATTTATTTTTTATGGGATAGTCTGGATTATAAATTCTATGAGGTAGGTCATATTTAAAGGTCAGTATGACTTCCATGTGTGATGTATGTTGAGTCATTTGAAGTTCTGGTTTAATCCATCTGACAACTGGAAAAAGAACACCGATTTCATATTATCCTGACCGTCCCACATTAAACAACTTCTTATTCTTTACATCAGCATAAAGGAGACTTTATGCTGATACATTTTTAATTACTCAATTATGTGACTGTGATATACTATGCTGGGAAGAAACACTTTTCAACATTTCTATTATATTTAATATTACATGATCAATCTAAAAGATTTATCTTGGACCATGCAAAAACTTCAAGGGTCACTTAAATGATATTTTATTCATAAAAGTATTTCTTATACCTTTATAGAGATGTATGTCTTTCTTCCTTCCACTCTTTTGACTATTGTGAATTCTGTTTACCACATCATCAGTTACTAAGTTGTACTACAACTACTTAAGTAAATCTTATACTCTGAGGGGAAGGTGATCATTGTAACTTCTGGTACCTATGATCCACTATAAATGGTGCATTTTTGTAAATTAACAACCAGTGACTTTTATACCAAAGAGACTATGCCAGCCATGACAACTTTGCTTCTGTTTTTAACAGAATTTTTAACAATCACATTGCTACAACAGTTTCTTAGCCAATAAGTTAAAAAAATTTACAATGATTAAGAGAACATTTATAAGTCAGGTAGTCATTCTTCTAACTGATACTTAAGACATATCCATGAGCAAAGAAAATCTAATTTCAGTCTTCATAGGTATCATTTCATAAAGGATTTCAGACTACAAGCAAAAAATACAAAGTATAACAGGTGGTGGTAAGCTTTAGGCAATTAAATAAGAATGCCAGAGGGTGGGGAGTGATGAAGAAATGCCTACTTTTAGTTTGTTTTTTTATTTTAATTTATAAAAAAAGAAACACTGACAAAAACATAGGATAAGAGGGGTACAATTCCACACAATTCCCACCACCAGAACTGTGAATCCCATCCCATCCCCTGATAACCTTCCTATTCTTTATCCCTCTGGGAGCACCCAGGGTCATTATGGGGTACAGAAGCTGGAAGGTCTGGCTTCTGGAATTGCTTCCCTGCTGAACATGGGAGTTGGCAGGTCGATCCACACTCCCAGCCTGTCTCTCTATTTCTCTAGTGAGGCAGGGCTCCGGGGATGCGGGGCTCCAGGACACATTGGTGAGGTCATCTGCCCAGGGAGGTCCCGTTGGCAATGTGGTAACATCTGGAACCTGGTGAGTGAAAAAATAATTAACATATAAAGTCAAACAAATTGTTGACTAATCATGAACCTAAAGGCTGGAATAGTGCAGATGAAGATTTGGGGTCTCCATTTTGAAGCTAGCTAGTAGGTCTATTTTAGTTAATACAATGTGTATCACCTTGGTATGATTCACTTCAGACTGTGTCCAGAGACGTCAGGTGTAAATGTCAACCCTTCACCCTTATTGCTTGGGGGAGAACTTTTCTTTCTCAAAGGACTGTCTAATTCCATTTTGGCTGGTTCACTTCTTAACAAAGCTCCAAAATCTAGATATAGACCAGGTCCCATGAGATAAAGCATATTTACACATGTATCCATAAATTAGGGTAAAATATATACCTGAAAGCACAAGTGCCTAATAGTCTGCACTGAGTCAATAAATCAAGCAAACAAGTAGAAAGACACCATAAAGTTCTTAATGAAATGGTTTCTACTTAGACCTACTTATACCCTCCTCACCTACTTCCTATTACACCTCCCTCAGTCACTCCAAAGCTAACCTTATCAAAGTAAGGACTGCAAAAGCTGAATAACGGTAAGAGACTAACATACTTTAATGATGACTCTTTAGTCACTGTCAGATCACCCCGTCATCTGGGGCCCTAGTCACACAATAGAAGCTTTTGTGGGCCCCCATAGGACCTTGCCCTCAATGTGGATCAGAAGAGAGGCTGGACAACATACTCTATGCTACCACCTGAGGAAGATGGGTCCTGAAATTGGGGCAACTTGGAACCTCCCTATTCATGATCACAGAATGTGAGCTCCGACCTACAGGGATACAGAGGTTACATAGGCTTCTAAGCTAAATATGGGCCATAGATCAAATCAATGGGGTCCACAGTCAACAATACTTATACGCCTTTCCCATATTTGGGAGCTACCCTGATCCAGCTTTCTAGCCCTTTTTCAGCCATGACGTCATCTCCCCAGACAATAACTTGGGTCCACCTGCATATCAGAGGTCAGGCTCAGGAAAGAACTAGTATTGTCATGGGCCCTTTGAAATATAACTACTCTTAGGTTTTATGTACGAAGAACCTGTTTGACATGATGGCACAGAATCGCTGATAGGTGTATGACTGAAGGAAAGGGAAACATATAGTTTTCTTTGAGAGAAGAGTTTCACTAAGCACAGCAAAATGCACAATTACTCAGAAGTAGGACCAATATTGTTCACAGGAAGAGTAACAAGGAGATCAGTTTGCTGAAAATGAAAATGATAAATTGGATGGATAATATTCTGTTATGGGAATAACAGAAGCAACTTGGGAAAGGGCATGCAGTTTATATAAGTCATGATAAGGATTTGATGGGGATGGAGTGTTGGAAGGTTGTGAGTGGGGAGGAAGTGATGTGATTTGGTGCGGAAAGAATACTTGTTACCTTTTTAAAATAAGTTTTAGAGGCTAGTAGGTGTCTCACACAATAAAATGTATGTTACAGTGCAGAAAGGTCTGGGCTCAAGTCTTCAATCACCAAATGGGAGTGTCTACAGGGAAAAAGCTTCAATAATAGCAGAGCAATGCTGGAGTTTCTCTCTTGTTTCTCTCTTCTGAAGTCAATTTATAGAAATCTGACCAAATTTTACTATCAACAGGTTTATTTACTATAAACATAAAGGCCTGAAAACATTATAGGCTTTTTTTTACATTATTTTTAAGCAATTATGACTCAAGTTAGATAAAAGAATATAAGCTTTGGCAGATTTATTGACGTTGGAAATAATAGAGCCCATCAAACTTGCTTTGTTTCTAAATACTTATTAAATCCTACTTTTATTGCTATGATATTATGTCAACAGAGCAGTAAGAAAAACAGTTATTTTGACCTATTCAAGTCAAAAAGGATTATGCAATAGAAGTGTTGACTAGATATTTTTATATCCATATTTTCCTGTTCTAGGTCGATATTTCCAAATTAATAAAAAGTAGACAGAAGTCCTAAAATTGGTTCAGCCTGGAATGTTCCTAGAAGTGACTACAGAACGTGAGCTCAGATCTACAGGGATGCAAAGATCACAGAGGCTCCTGTGCTGACTATGGGCCCCAGATCAGATCAATGGGGTTTACAGTCAACAATATGTATATACTTTCCCCATATTTGGGAGATACTCTCTTCCCTGATCCATCTTTCTGGTCCTTTTCCCAGCTGTGACACCATCTCCCCAGACAATAATTTAGGTCACCTGCATATCAGATGTCAAGCACAGGCAAAAACTAGTTAAGTCATGGGTTCCTTGGAATAGACCTAAAATAGACCTACTAGCTTTTTCTAAAATGGAGACCCCAAATCTCCATCCATAATATTCCACCCTTTAGGTTCATGATTAGTCAACAATTTGCTCTGCTTTCTATCCTAACTCTTTTTCAGATACCAGGTTCTATATGATACCATGACACCAACAAGACTTCCCTGGGCAGACCACCTACCATTTGTCCTGGAGCCCCACCTCTCCAGATTCCTGCCCCACTAGGGAAAGAGAGAGATAAGCTGGGAATATGGGTCAACCTATCAATGCCCATGTTCAGTGGTGAATCAATTACAGAAGCCAGACCTTCCACCTTCTGCATCCCATAATGACCTTGGATCCATACTCCTAGAAGGATAAAGACTAGAAAAGATATCAGGGGAGGGGGTGGGATACAGAGTTCTGGTGGTGGGAATTGTGTGGAGTTGTACCCCTCTTATCCTACGGCCTTGTCAGTGTTCCCATTTTATAAATAAAAACTTTTAAAAAATAGAACACAGGCAGAGAAGGAGAGAGAGAGAGAGAGAGAGAGAGAGAGAGAGGAGAGAGAGATGGAGAGAGTAATACTTATCCCTCTGCAGTGGAGACAGGGCTTGAACTTGGGCCATTCTCATCCCAAAACAGGCATCCTCTCAACTGAGCTATCTGTGGTCTGCTAGCATAAATTTAGAGGACAGGATAATGTACTTCCATGTGGCCATGAGAAATTGCATTGAAGTGATTTAATATCAGAATGTTCTCTGCCAAACTACTGATAGCATCCTCTCATCCTCAATCATTATGAGTGTTTTGTTCTGAATCTAAAGCTTTAAAAATAGTGCCCAGTTGAAACACAAGTGTATTTTGAAGGAGTCTCACAAGAAGAGATGCCGGCAGAATAACTCATTTAGCTTGTGTGCTTCTTTGTCAGGTGTGAGACCCAGGTGTGCTGTGGTCTCTGGTGTCTCTCTGCCTTCTCTCTCTATTTAAAATTAAGTAAGTTAATATTTTTAAAAATAAAAACAACTTGTACATAAAGATCTCTAAGTCATGACTGTGAAATATGTCCTTTCATTAATACTAAAAGCACACAGAATGAAATCAAGACCTTGTAATTTGCCAATCTGATGACATAAATTGTACTCACATAGTAGATAATTCTAAATTTTCATAAACTTCACATTTGAACATTCACACACCTTTTTTGTTGGTGTTGTTATCTAAGTTCCATGAATCTATTTGCTGCCCCAACACAGAAGTGAAGATTTCATCAAGAGAATGAAATAAACTAAAAATATAGCATGCAAAGATCTCTTAGGAAAACACAGATTGGTAGTATCATAAAGACAGAATTTATTTTGTAATTTTGTATTTGATAGGACAGAGAGAAATGAGAGGGGAAGTGGAGATATAGAGGAGAGATGGAGGGAGGAGATGAGGGAAGAAAGGAGGGAGAGAGATAAAGAGAGAGAAGAGGAAAGGAGAGGAGGAGGGGAGGAGAGGGGAAAGGAAGGGAGGGAAGAGAGAGACTGTGAGCACTGGGGACTTGAACACAGGTCTCTGTGCCTGGTTATTTGTACACTTAACCAGGGGTGCCATTGCCTGGGCCCTGACAGTATTTGATTTAAAATACTATATAATATCAAAATACTAAAAGCAATAGGTCTGCAAAGGGAAAGTAGAAGTCAATATAATCTTAGGAGTTAAGATAACTTCGGTTATCTGGTTATCTTTTCCTCTGACTTTGTGCTGAACTCTAGCTTTGATGACTGCTTGGAGATGTTAGGAACAGAAAGTAAAATCTATGGCTTTCCTGAACTGGATAAGTTATAGGTGACCTCTTCATCATTCTGAATTCCAAGAGGGCTACATATACTTTCCAAACTAAGATGGTGATAACTGTCATAAATAAACTCATAAACAATAACATACATCATACAACAGATTTTAGGATGGAAGTTTGTCTCTGAGAGTTAGGTTGAAGTAGAAAATGAATTTCAAATGAATAATTTAAGTCTTCTACGCCTCCTTTACTATCTGAAGTAGATCTCATATGGAGAATCATGAAATAGATCATGAAATAGATTCCATGTGAAGAACTCACAGTGGCCTCAAATTAGTGATTAATGCAGAAAATTGGGGGATGCAGCAAAACTCTTCCCATAAGGACTTCAGTTTACACTCAGGTCTCAAATTAAATACATAAAACAAATTTTAAGAAATTACTTCCTCAAGAAAACCATTAAAATATTATCTTTATTTATTTTTTGGATAGAGATAGTCAGAAATAGAGATGGAAGGGGATGATAGAGAGGAAGGGAGACAGAGAGACACCTGCAGCCCTGCTTCACCACTCACGAAGCTTTCCCCCTGCAGGTAGGGCCAGGGGCATGGACCTGGGTCCTTGTGCATTGTAACATGTGCGCTCAATCAAGAGTAACACCAACCAGGCCTAAACCAAATTGTTAAAAAGCAAAAAGACAAAGGAAGAATACTCTAGGAAATAATGCAAAATGAACAAGAGGTAAAAATAAATCATAGGAATACATTTAGACATTTAAAACCTCAAAATATTGTACATTATATAGAGAATATTAGTTATCTAAAGGCTATAGAGAAAATAAACTTTAGAAAATATTTATCTGAACTCCTAGACATTATGAGAAAAAAAGTTGCCAGCTAGTAGATATACATGTAGCAGGAAGTGCCAGTGACAGCTGAGCACTGAAATCCAGAACTTGCATGTCTGAGCTTCCAGACTTCATCATTGGCTATATATTCCAGAACTTAGTGATACTCTGGTGTCTATCCACTTCTTTCTCAACACAGAGACTAATAAAACACATCTTTAAAATAGGTAAAGGTCAGAGGGAAAAAAAATATTCAGAAAGTAATTTATCAGGGGCTGGGCGGTAGCACAGCAGGTTAAGCGCACATGGCATGAAGCACAAGCACCCACATAAGGATCCCTGTTGGAGCCTCCTGGCTCCCCACCTGCAAGGGGGTTGCTTCACAGGTGGTGAAGCAGGTCTGCAGGTGTCTATCTTTCTCTCCCCTTCTATGTCTTCTCCTCTCTCAATTTCTCTCTGCCCTATCCAACAATAACAACAACAACAAGGGCATCAAAATGGCCTCCAGGAGCAGTAGATTCATAGTGCAGGCACCGAGCCCCAGTGATGATAACCCTGGAGGCAAAAAAAGGGAAAAAAAAGTAATTTATATGTGTGAAATGTATTAGAATTGCGAAGTTGCATTAAACATAAAGCTAAAACTTCAAACCATAATGAAAATTACTACACCGTGATTAAGAACTTTTATTATAAAAATCACTATAGCAAGCCTAAAAAAAATAAATAAAACCTAAAAGAAAAAATTCAGAGTGTATGTCTAAGGGAGAACTTGTGCACACAATATGTCTTTAAAAAGCCACAGATCACTAGTGATTTTAACATATTATGCTGTCTCTCCATAGTTGTGCAGTAAGCTTTATGGTTTCAGCTGTTCTTACGGGCAACTAGTTAAATTTCACTGTGGATTTAATGAATATATCTTTATGATCAATAACACTGGACACTTTCATATAATTTTGTGTCATTGATTTGCTTTGAAATGCTCAGTTTTTTAATCCATTTGCAAGATTAACTTAGGTAATTTCATATACTTGGACTGTGGAGAAAGTATAATTGTTATGAAAAGACTTCCATGCCTGAAGTTCCAAAGTGGCAAGTTCAGTCTCTGCATCACTGACAGTCAGCAAAATAGATCACCTCAGCTCAATAGTGTGATTTCTTTGCATGGGTGGGATTTAGGTTGAAGCCTGGAGTAAGTTTGATATCTGTGCTGTTTTTTCTCTATATATCTCTCTCTCAAAAAAAAAAAGTTTTCCCAGAACAATGAAGCCCTGACAAAAAAAACTAATGCACTTTTAAGAATACATGTATATTCATACAACTTATAAAAGTTGCTTAACAATTACATTGCTAAATATTAATATGTAAATGTATAACAGAAATGAATCCAATATGATTGTGTATATGTGTATTCCAAAAAGAAAAAAAAGCATGCACAGGAATGTTTATAACATCATTTTTTGTGATAACATAATTAAACTAAGAAGAAATTAAATATTAATTTCTAGTAAAATGAATACATTGTAATATGTATTCATAAATTATGTAATGAGAAACAATTAATTGATTAATAAGTTACCTCCAGGGCAACACTATGAATTCAGTGCTCCTGGCAGCTATTTTTTCTATTTTATTGGATAGGACAAGAAGAACTGAGAGAGGAGGGGGAGATAGAGAGGGAGAGACAAAGAGAGACATGTGCTTCATGGCTTATCTACCAGATAAAGAGAGAAAGACAGAGAGAGGGAAAGATGTAATAGCAGTCATGCTTCCTTCACTGTTGTGGTAGGGGTTGGGGTGGGGGGGGCGGTGAAGATTGAAGCAAGGTACACTATCAAAAGCTGGTACACTATCCTGGTGACATATTCTGCCAGCCCAGGTCCAAATTGTCATTTTATTTTATTTATTTATTTATTTATATTTTAATTTTTTTTTATTTAAGAAAGGATTAATTAACAAAACCATAGGGTAGGAGAGGTACAACACACAATTCCCACCAGCCAATCTCCATATCCCACCCCCTCCCCTGATAGCTTTCCCATTCTCTATCCCTCTGGGAGCATGGACATAGGGTCATTGTGGGTTGCAGAAGGTAGAAGGTCTGGCTTCTGTGATTGCTTCCCCGCTGAACATGGGTGTTGACTGGTCAGTCCATACTCCCAGTCTGCCTCTCTCTTTCCCTAGTAGGGTGGGTCTCTGGGGAAGCTGAGCTCCAGGACACATTGGTGGGGTCTTCAATTCAGGGAAGCCTGGCCAGCACCCTGATGGCATCTGGAACCTGGTGATTGAAAAGAGGGTTAACATACGAAGCCAAACAAATTGTTGAGCAATCATGGACCCAAAGCTTGGAATAGTGGAGAGGAAGTGTTAGGGAGGTACTCACTGCAAACTCTAGTGTACTTCTGCTTTCAGGTATATATTTTGCAGTAGTTTATGGATAGGTGTGAACATATGCTCTCTCACACAGAACCTGGTCTATATCTAGGTTTTGGGACTTTGTTAGAAAGTGAACCACCTGAGATGAAATTAGAGTGTACTATAAAAGGAAAGGTCTCACCCGAGTAATGAAGAGTAATGAAGCTGAAGGGTTGTCATTCCACACGTGAAGTCTCTGGACACAGTCTGAGGTGAAGCATGTTGAGGTGGCAATCGTTGTGTTGGTTAGGTTGTGATCGGCGGATGCAATATTATTTGATATGGATTGGGAGAGGCATACGGGAAAGTGGGCCCTATCCAAGGGTTCCAGGACTGGGGGAAGTAGGGGCTCTATAGTGGAGATGTGAGGTTCCTGCTATCTTAGGGTTCAAAAAGACAATCGATAGTTAATGTTATCATCACATTATTTGGTAATTGGGTTAACTTTGAAAAGTCCTTTTGTTATGGTTTGCTGTACAGTACCCAGTGTCTTGTATATAGCTGTGTTGTCATTTTGTTTTCCACAGAAATAAAGACTTTTCTTAATCAGAGGATCTAATATTTTCCCCCAATTGGAGCTAACCTAAAAGGAATTCAAAATTTTTATCTACACAAAAGTTCAAATGAGTGCTTCTAGCTTTGATAGCTTTGGCCTTATTTTCAAAGGCAATATTCATTCTGGAAGATGAGCCAAGATGTAGAACATTGCAATCATCATATGATGCCACGTGATAAAACAAATGAAGTCTCCTAACATATTTAGCATATTTTAAGCATTAAACATACAGACCAGTGTTTTATGAGAGAGATTATAAAATATTTTTAAATATTCTGGGATTTTAAAAGATAATTAAATATTATTATGTATTTTGCTTATTTATATGTTATAAAAATAAACTATTAGATGGTATTTTCCAATAAACAAATAGTAGTTTGATCTAAACAAACAGAAATACTGTTGTGATAACAGAATTAGTAAATTGGGAAGACTTTTACTCTTCTTCACATAACAATATAATTTTATACAGTCTCTGCTTCAAGTTTATAATGTTCTTTGGTGGGATAAGTATAGATGGGATGATTTAGAGGAAGGAAACAAATGCTTAAAATAACCCTTGGATTCATAAATATTTTTTTTTAGATTTTATTTATTTATTGATGAGAAAGATAGGAGGAGAGAAAGAACCAGACATCACTCTGGTACATGTGCTGCCAGGGCTTGAACTCAGGACCTCACGCTTGAGAGTCCCGCACTTTATCCACTGTGCCACCTCCCGGACCACGGATTCACAAATATTAAAAATAATATTGGGCTGGCAAAACAGCTCAGCTGAACAGTATGCTATCTTTCTACTCACACAACCCAGGTATTAGGCTATCCTCCTATGAACTAAAGAATGCTTTGTTTGCTATGGTCTCTCTCTCTCTCTCTCTCTCTCTCTCTCTCTCTTTCTCTCTCTCTCTTCCTTCTCTTTCTCTGTCTTTGGCTCTCTCTGTCACTATTCTGTGGGATAGAATCTCTTTTTAAGATCTCTTACTTCTTTTTTGTCTCTAATTTGCCCTTGACCTTGCTAGTTCTGTCTTCAGCCTCATTTATTCTATTCTCTCTCCCCTCTACTGTTTTCTAGAGTTCAACTATTTTGTTACCCTGTTCTGATACTGTTTCATCTTGTTCAGCTAGTTGTGTTCTTAGCTCAGCTATTTCAGCTTTCAGCTCTCTAATAACCTTGAGATAATTAGTATTTTCTTCCAGAGACTCATTTGTTGTTTCTGCATTTCTGATGACAATCTTTCAAACTCTTTACTCAATCCTGTGACTATTTCCTTAACTAGTGTTTGTATGTTGACATCACTATTTTATGGTTCAGCCTTTGGGGGACTTTTAGCTAGACTTTTGTCCTGCTTCATTTCTCCAATATTTCTTCTCTCACCACTTTTCAAATTATTGATCACTCTTGCCTGGAAGACTTGTGTCTAAGTAAGGTATATAAAGAGTTCACAGTTGTGGAATGTAACAGTTGTTTGAATATTATTTCAATCTCTGAATTGGAGCACAGAGGTTGTTAAAAGCCTCTTTTGTTCTTTTTTCTTCCCTGTAGGTTATGGGAGCCTGAGAGCTTTTAAACTATGAGTAGGCTTCTTAGTTTAACCACTCACTCATGACCAAGAGATAAAGCAGAGTGGGGGAGAGATTGCACAGTGGTTATGCAAAGAGACTCTCACACCCCAAAGATCAAAAGCTCCAATCTCAATTCAGCTTCTCTGCCAAGCCAGGCAGCACTGCTGGACCTTGTGAGCTTCTAAACAAGTCCCATTTATAGTCTATAGGTTCTTAGGCAATTATTCACCATGTTCTCATCAGAAAAATAATGTGGAAAGTCTCCCACTGTACAGCCCCACTACTAGGCCACCGAGCTGTAGCTCTTCTCCTGAGTTTCTTGGTCAGTTCTCTGTTCCCAGATGTCTGCACAGCCCCCCCCCCCCCACCACCATCACCACCACCACTGCTCAAGCCTCTGAGGGCAGTAGCAATGGAGACTCACAGTGTCATTTGGTGAGTCTTAGGGGAGTCCTCTCTTCCCTTCAGCAGTCTTTTTGTTGGTAAAAACAGACTGGAGGTGCTGCTTCAACTGGTAAGCTGCAGGACTGAAACAAGCTGCTTAATCTCTCCTTAGGCTCCTCCCTGTCCACTAGCCACACGTGTTTGCACTCACTGGTGGTTTGGTGGGTTTCAGAAGTTGTTCTAGTCCTGCCTTGTTGTGGTCCCAGGTGGTATCCTTTGGTATTCCTAGTTGACCTGGGAGAAGAGAGAAACACAGCTGCTGCTGCTCTGTAGCCCCCAGCATTTCTCGATCACTTTTTAAATAATTTTTTTACTTTCTAAAAGGTACTCAATAAAATCATATTAGAAGAACATCTTTTATTTAGTGTTAAAAATATGTGACAAACTTTGCTTTTGAGTTTGTTTCTTTCTTCAATGTTATGCACTTGCTGGAATGAATTGTTCTTGCCGTTTTATTTTTAAGTAGCAGCTCTTCACACTTAGCAACAGTACTTCCCCTAATTAGAGCCTGATATGAAAGAAAATGCTGAAAACTGCCAGAGAGGAGGTATTAAATATTAATGTTAGAATTAAAATAAAGATTGTGTATTTATTTATTTATTTATTTTAATGAGAAATAGAGATAGATAGATGGATAGAGAGAGAAAGACCAGATCATTGCTCAACTTTGATTTATGGTGGTGGACTAAACCTAGGACTTTAGAGCCAGAAGGACTGGGTATTTTTTCTTTTTTTCATTATCAAACATCCCTTTCCTAGTGAAGAATGTGAAAATCAGATTAGGGTAGTCCAGTCATATTTTTGTTGATAAGTCTCACACACACACACACACACACACACACACAAACATTTCAATTACCTAAATTCATATCAAGTCTGAGATAGTCATTTCCTAAAAGTGGCCATATCTATGTGCATATCTATATGACATTTAGGATGCAATCACCCTCCTTATCTTTTAAATTCAGAACAATATCAATAATCAAGAAATTAATCATCAGTCTCATGGCTGTTATTTTAAAACCCTAAACTTTGCAATAGCTTACAAAAGAAAAAATCCACCTGACTGTTAGTCTCATTTTTTAAAAAACATGTCATAATACAGATTTACTTTACAATTACTCCTGTGTTCTGAAAATCTGACATATGCAAACTTACTTGTATTCATTACCATAGATCACTTTATTGATGAAATGTTATTTCTTTTTTTTATTTTTTAATATTTATTTTATTTATTTATTCCCTTTTGTTGCCCTTGTTGTTTTATTGTTGTAGTTATTATTGTTGTTGTCGTTGTTGGATAGGACAGAGAGAAATGGAGAGAGGAGGGGAAGACAGAGGAGGAGAGAAAGACAGACACCTGCAGACCTGCTTCACCGCCTGTGAAGCGACTCCCCTGCAGGTGGGGAGCTGGGGTTTGAACCGGGATCCTTATGCCGGTCCTTGTGTTTTGCGCCACCTGCGCTTAACCCGCTGCGCTACCGCCCGACTCCCGAAATGTCATTTCTAAGACTTTAGTCTCAGAGGTTATTTCAAATCTACCTAAGATAGGTATGAACACCTCTTCATCAGCCAAATAGTTTCTTCCTCAACCATAGAGATTTGTGTCCTGAGCTCAACTTTTTCTCATTTATATTTTATTTCATTTTCTTCTCTAATTCTTTCCTTCTGTTGCCTAATGCAACTGCAGATACTATTCCAATTCATTTATAGTTTGTAGTCTCTAACAGTTTTATAATAGTTTATAAAACTGATTTTTTCTTTTGTAAGCTATTGCAAAGTTTAGGGTTTGAACACATAGTAGAGTGCAGATGTTATAACATGCAAGGGCCAGAGTTCAAACCCCAGGGATCCACTTGCAGGTGGAAGGAAACTTCATGAGCAGTGAAGCAGTGTTGCAGATGTTCTTTCTCCCTGTCTTTCCCTTCCCTCTCAATTTATGTTTCTAGAGAAAAAAAAATGACAAAAACAGTCATCTGTAGTGGTAATTTTCCCCTTCCTTCTTTTCTTCCTTCCCTCCTCCCTTCTTCCATCTATTCCTTCTTCCCTCCTTCCTTCCCTTCCTTCCTAATTGCTTTCCTTCCTTCCTTCCTCTCTTTCTTTCTTTCTTATTTCCTTCTTGCTTTCTTTCTTCTTTCTTTTTTTCTTTTTTTGCCTCCAGGCTTATGGATGGGGCTCAAATGCCCACACTACAAATCTACTGCTACCAGCAGGAATTTTTTTTATTTCTACTTTACTTTTATTTAACAGGACAGAGAGAAATTGAGAGATAAGAAGGATATAGGGAGAGAGAAAAAATAGACACCTGCAGGCCTGCTTCACCCCAGGTGAAGCTGAGCCCCTGCAGGTGGGAAGGAAGGGTTCAAAGCCAGGTCCTGAATTTAACCAGGTGCCTCCCGTGTGTGTGTGTGTGTGTGTGTGTGTGTGTGTGTGTGTGTGTGTGTGTGTGTGTATACAGCAATAATGCTGATGAGGCATTAGGTTCCATCATTATCTTGAAGTAAAAGAATGAACTTAGACATGTATTGCTGTGTGTGAGCCTGCTTGGAAGGGCTACTTTTTCAGAAGAGTTGCCCCCACAGACAGGAACATCCCAAAAGTATCTTTGAACAAATACAGGGACTTCTTTCACCGATGTTTTATACACATACACGAAAAAAGGCAGGAATTCAGAGTCAGTCATCCAAAAAGAAATAATTCGGGGAGATGTTTAATCTACACAACACCCAGTCCATGTTAGGACCTTACTGTATAGACACTGAGTCATTGGTGCTACATATTTTACTACCTTTGATTAGGGAGGCAAGACTTTCATCAGAAGGTGTAGGACAGGCTTTTGTTTATAGGAGCTTTTGCTCTAGACTCTCCTTTCCATGACAAAGAACATGCACTCAATTTCCTTCAGGGCACAGACAACTAGAGTGGAGTTCACATGATATGCTCACAGTTCAGCATGCTCACAGTCATTCTCTACACAGAGTAATTTCTAAAGTCTTTTCATTTCATGTTCCCAACTTCTGGACACTGTGAGAACTAGGTTGAGCATGGTGAGGCCTTTCCCATTGAAAAATGGGGAACTAAGGAAATGAATCTCCCTCTCAGTTTTTTGCTTCCCCGTCAGTTACTCCCTGGATCCAGAGACCCTGCATTTTTCTGCCTCCAGGAGCTTGGCATTCCTTAAAAAGTTAATCCAGATCCCCTGCTTCACCCTGCATTCCTTGATACAATGGTCGCTCTCCTATTATCTACATATCAATGTTCTGCTTTATCTAACAAATGACTTAAGGTCTCCTTCCTATTTTCCCACCCATTCTGCTCATTTGATATATTCTCTTTCTACCCTCAATACCCTCCATGCCTGTAGGATATTATTAATCCTACCAGTTAAACCCCTTGCAACAGTTGCTAAGGAAGTTCCTACCTTTCCCAGCTCCCTTTTACCTTTCTCCACCCCTTTCCTAACCATGTATGGTATTGTCAAACCACTTCCATTTCCGACTTGTGACTTCTGTTTTCCAGACTCAGAGGAGGGACGCTCAGACAGGATCCAGATGCTGGCCCTTGTGCTTTGTGCCATGTGTGCTTAACCCACTGTGTTATCGCCT
Source organism: Erinaceus europaeus (assembly GCF_950295315.1). Lineage (NCBI taxonomy): Eukaryota > Metazoa > Chordata > Mammalia > Eulipotyphla > Erinaceidae > Erinaceus > Erinaceus europaeus. The sequence continues at coordinate 9,924,734 of NC_080165.1, forward strand.
AACTCTGGGGTGCTTGGATGACTAAAGATTTGAACCACCTCGCCACCACCAGTTTGGTTCCTGGGTCATCTCTCTTGTGTTGCTGATTGTGTTTGAAGAGGCATCCCTACACTAGCCCAACACCCAACACTGGGAACATTGCATAACGGCTATACATAAGACTTTCATGCTTGAAGGTCTGAGGCTCCGTTTCAATTCCTAGCATTACCATAAGCCAGAACTGAGCAGTGCTATGTTCTCTCTCTCTCTCTCTCTCTATATATATATATATATATATATATATATATCTAAATCTTCAGATCTCTCTCTCTAGTAAATAAAGAAATAAAATAAATAGAAACACAATAAAGGATACCATGCTAATGTAATTCAGTGTGAATACAAATTCAATGTCCATAAGTGTAGAAGTATTATAATATACTCATTAATAAATATCTTGGTATTAGTTGAGTAAAAAAAGTCCAGTATAACTCAAAGTCAACTCAATACTTAGACATTAAACTTGAAAATACAAAATATATAAAAAGCACAAGTGAACCATTTCAGGATCTTAACATCAAAGATAATAAAGCCATCTGGGAGCAGATATTTGAGTACCATACCTCTGACAAAAGAGTCATATTGAAAATTTATAAAGAACTCATACAAATCAACAACAAAACAAATAACTCAGTTGGAATCTTTGACCGAAGATCTGAATAGACAGTTCTCTAAAGTAAACATTCAAAGGTTCTACAGATAAGAATGAATTCACATAAAAGGAAAACAAAGGGAAACTTTGACTGGATGGGATAATGCATTGAAGCAAAAGACTAGGGGAGAGAACAATAAGAAGTGAAGAGGCGGGAGTCGGGAGGTAGAGCAGCAGGTTAAGCACATGTGGTGCTAAGCTCAAGAACCAGTGTAACAATCCCAGTTTGAGCCTCTGGCTCCCCACCTACAGGGGAGTCACTTCACAAGCAGTGAAGCAGGTCTGCAGGTGTCTATCTTTCTCTCCCCTTCTCTCTCTTCCCCTCCTCTCTCCACTTCTCTCTGTCCTATCCAACAAAAAAGACAGACAACAATAACTACAACAATAAAACAACAAGGGCAAAAAAAAGAATAAATTAATAGATAAATAAAATTTTTAAATAATAAAAAAATAAGTGAAGAGGGTCTTGGAGTTAGTGGTTGGGTGGTAGAACAACCAATTAAGTGCACATATTTCCAAGCTCAAGGACCCAGGTTTGAACCACCATTCCCCCTCTACATGGGATCAGTTTCTCTACCTCTCTATCTCCCCCTCCTCTTTCAAATTCTTTCTGTCCTAGCTAATAAAAAAATAATAGAAAGAAAAGGGTCCTGTACTCTTGGTGCATGATGATTAAAAGAAAAACTATTTTGCAGGTGAGAGTGTTCGGAAGACACCTACCACAGGAAGATGAGAAACTATACCTCTGTCAAGAACCATACTGTAAAGTATTAACCCAATAAAAATTTTAAAAGGCACTCACATGTCTCATAGACATATGAATAAATGCTTCACATCACTTATTAGGAAAATCTAAACTAAGGTACTGTAATACCATTTCACACCTACGAGAGTGACCCACAACAACAAAACACTTGCAGACCTGCTTCACAGCTCATGAATCAGACCCTCTGCAGGTGGAGGAGAGGGGGGTGTTGAACCTGGGTTCCTGCACTTGGTAATATGTGTGTTACCTGGGTGTGCCACTGCAGGCCTCCCATTATTAGATATTTCAAAGGAGTGACTCAGTCTAGAATATTAGTGACCTGTTAACAGAATGAAAGTAAATGAGAGAAATTAAATACTGAAGTACCCAAATAAAATAAAATTAGTATTCTGAATATATAAAAATAAAAGGATGAACTTCTGGAAATTTGGAGGGAACAGGTAACATCACAAAGCTGAAGACATTAGTTAGTACCTGCCATCCCCTCTGGAAAAGTTTGCTGGTCTCTGGCCATAGTAGAAGAAGCTAGAGTCTGGGACCCATTGTTGGTATTGGGACCAAGAAACATGGTTGAAATGATCAGACTTGGTATATCAGATAAGCATAAAGTTAGCTTCCTCTCTTTTCAAGGAAAATCCAATATTCTTAGAATTTAACAAAAGTATAGCTATTAAAACTGTGAAATGCAAAGGTCGTCTCAGAAAGCGAAGCATGAAGTATTAACCATGGCCTAGAGACTGTGTAGGATAAGCAGCCAGTATGTCTAGCTCCTTTCTTCACTGCCTTGATGATTAGATGTCAAACAAGAAACTGTGGAGAGCTTTCAGCATGAAACACATAATCGTCCATTAGTAGTGATTATGTCATTTGAACTCAAAAAATAATGGGAAGCATGTGGGACTATGTGAAAGCTTGGTAGAGCTTAGGGGAGCTCTCCCATCCTTGGATGGAGGTCTGGAAAGACACACAATTTGTTAGCCTCTCTCCTTATAGAGATGAGCCAAGAGGAAAAGTCTCCCAGACTCAGTTTCTTCTTGTTAATCTCTCAAGCTCACAGAATGCCTACTGCCTCTCATATTTAGTTCACTCTCCTGCTAGCAAACGAAGTGGCTGCTTGCTTCAAAGTTCATTCAAAATTCACACATTCATTATAATTTCACCTTTGATCATATAGGAGAACACACTCTATCATACACCCCTGCCAGTACCCGGCAATGAAACCCCATATTCTATTTCCTTGTGTCCTTTGATATCTGTGATATACATCAAGTTTTGTTTTTCTCCTTCTCTACCTCACCTTACTGGTTTAACCCCTATGCTCTTCTCAAATACCTTTGGATAACTGACTTGCCTACATCATGGAAACTAATTGTCATGACCTTTATGTATCTCATCAATTCTTGTCATACCAACCCCCTACCATGGGGGCAAGCTGACCTTTAAGAAACCTGTAATTTATGACACATGTAAAAAAATGTTCTTTGTTTAACTCAGTACAAAATCCTGTACCTGTCTCCAAATAAACGGATGTTTGTACCAGAATATCTCCCGATGCCTCTTTCTATTTCAGGCAGTCACTAGAACTGGTGAAGGAGGGTTGGACGCTTATTCCCCCAGTTGGAGCCACCTCATGTGAGCACCAGCAGGGGGGGAATGTTACCTTCTTGTCTGGATGGAGTTTCCATTGTGCATTTAAGAGTGATTTCAGAATAGCAATATAAGTGGAAAGGAGACCACTTTAAAATATCCTTAAATTTCAGATATACTTTTGCCACTGTAAACAACATTCCCCTCCTTGGTTGGAAATGTTTCCGACCTCCTTCTGTGCCCAGCAATAAGAATGGTCATAGTAGACCTTGTGTACACACCCATTAAGTAACTAGCAGTGTGGACTGGTGACCAAGTAAGTGGTATGTGTTCAAGAGTGAAAATAGTAGTGTTATGCAATGAAAGTCAGGAAGAAAGAGGTCATGGCTCCTTCTATACTAATTTTGCTTCTATAATAGTCACACATAGAATAGAGTATTACTACATGAGTATGTTACAACAAACCATTATATCAAAGTATTGGTCTCCAGAAAATGTATGGCTTCCTTCCTGTTTTTTTTTCTATCTTATCTGCATGCCTGATTTACCTTAGTCACTATTTTTATAGTCCTATACAAAGACACAAGGAGTAACAGAAAAATAAAATGTCCCTGATGAAAATGACTTCATATTATTATTAGATTAAATGTTTTCAATCAGGAAATGCATAAAGTGGATTGCTCATGCCAATTTTTGTAAAGAGATAGTGTTTGAGAGGGAGACCAGGGAAAAAAGGCAATCGGTGAGAACTAAAGAGGAAATATTTATTACCACTGATTATTTTGGGGCCCAGTAGTGATGCACTTGGTTGAGAGCACATATCACAAACATGACACAAGCAACATACTACTCAAATAGGCTATTTCACCAGCCCAGTCTTTCTGTTCTTTAATCACTTGTTTTATATCAGAGAATCAGTTTTATCTTATTGACTATAAGAAAGTCATCATGAGCCTGACCTCCCACCATCTCTGCACCCCATAAAGATCTTCAGTTCATACTCACAGAGGGATAAAGAATAGGGAACCTTCCAATGGAGGGGATGGAATATGGCACTCTGGTGGTGGGAATTAAAAGAATTGTGCCCCTTTTATTCCAACATCTTGTCGATGATTATTAAGTTACAAAAAAAAATAAATAAATAAGTTGAAAAATAAAAAAACACAAAGAAGAACTTGGACTGGGTTTGGTGTATTGCACCAAAGTAAGAAGACAGGGGTGGCAGGGACGAGAGGCTCAAGTCCTGGAATATGATGTCAGAGGAGGACCTAGAGAGGGTTGAATTGCTATGTGGAAAACTGGGGAATGTTATGCATCCAATTAAGTGCACAGAGCACTATATGGAAAGACTTCTGCTAGGATCCCAATTCAAGGCCCCTCTCTATACCTACACTGAGGACACTTCACAAGTGGTGAAAAAGGCCTGCAGGTGTCTTTCTCTCCCTCTCTATCTCCTCCTCCCCTCTCAGTTTCTTGCTGTCCTATCCAGTAAAGTAAACAAGAAAGAAATAAAGAAAGAGAGAGAGAAAGTAAGAAAAAAATGGCCACCAGGAGCAGTGGATTCACTGTGCTAGCACGGAGCTCCAGCGACAACCCTGGAGGAAAAATTTAAAAAATAAAATAATTTACTAAAGGGCAAGAGACTGGCCCACTTAATAATGACCTTTTAGTACATTACATCACCTCATCATTTGGAGCCCTAGTCAGGGAATCTTTGGATTCCCACACACATATGATGGCCTTTGACCCCTAATAGATCCCTCTTTCCACCACCACTGGTCATTTCCATCAGGAACAGCACTGTGTGGGCCCTCCCAGGACTTGCCCTCCCCATAAATACACAACAGTAGTGACTGCCCCAGTCTCTGAAGGGAGGCTGGAGTATCCTGCCCTGCCACTCAAGGAAGACTGGTCCTGAAATGAGTGCAGCCTGCAATGTTTCCAGCTGTGACCATGAGCTGTGAGCTCAGACTAGTAGGGACTTAGAGGTAACAGAGGCTTTGGTGATAACTATAACAACTATAACTATAACTATAGCTAACAACTATATATATATATGCACATGCCTTGTCTCAAGTGGATGGAGGTAGTTAATTTTATGCACAATTATTATTTTTTTCAAGAATGGGAGATACTCACTGCCCTAACCCAATTTTCTAGCCCTTTTTTGACACCATTCTCTCAGACAATATTCATATGCAATTTCAGGCTAGCCATCAAACTCAAGCAAAACTACCATTGTTGTGTGTCCCCAGGAACATGACTTCCTAGCTTTTTTCTACCCTAAGATCCTTAATCTCATCTGCTCTGTTCCTACTTTTTGGTTCCTGTTCATTAGCCACTTTGTGTCACTTTATGCCCTGCCACCTTCCAGATACCAAGTTGCAGATGCTACCATGACTCCATTCTAACTTCTCTGGGCAGATGACCTCGTCAATGTTTTCTGGAACCTCACCTCTTCAGAGTTCTGGCCCACTAGGAAAAGATAGAACCAGTCTGGGGGTATGTATTGACTTTTCAATGCCCATGTCCAAAGGAGAAGCAATTACAGAAGCCAGAATTGTTACCTTCTGATCCCCCCAAAACAACCTTGATCCATGCTTCCCTGTGGGGGAGAAGTGGTAGGAGGAAGACAATAAGAGGGCTTTGAACCCCAGCTTCATCAGTACCCACAGAGAGAGAAGGAAAAGGTGAGGAACATATGGAGGTAGAAAAGTTGTCATGACTGGCTTGGAAGGGAAGAGAAGATTGGATCAGGAAGAAAAGGGGGGAAATTATATATAAATGTAGTCAGATAGTTGTAGAGATGATGGCTAGCCCAAGTCTACAAACTTCGGGGAACTAAATGCATTACAGTAAGGAGAATGAAGATTCAGAACTCTGGTGGTGGGAATGGTGTGGATTTAGACCCCTGTTGACATGTAATTTTATATAAAAAAAAAAATATATCCAAACCTCAGTGACCTCAAATTATATAATATTGAACTAAGGGAGCATAGGTGTTCAGTCAAGGTACCATTAGGGTCTACCTTTTCTTTTATTCTACAGGACACTTTTTGTTCCAATAATGTGTTTTAATTTTCACAAGCAATCTCATCTTACCCACAAGAAGCACTGAGCAGAAGGACACATTACGTTTACTTTCAGAAAAAACGTAGTATTCTGTGTGGAGGGAGACAGTGACTTACTGGTATGTAAAGCTTGTAGACCTGCGGCAGCTACAGTCCAGGAAAACATTTCCTACACATAGACATGCACAAATGAGTAAAAGTAAAATTGGAAAAGGGCAGGTTCCTAGATTATGTTATGAATGTAGAACTAAGAGCCTAGAGGACTCCACACCCAGACAGTGAGGAAGGTCCCACAGAGTAAGACTGGGTTTTGATCAAGGGACTGGTCACATGTGACAGGCTTGATGTCAGACCTACGATTATAGTAGAACTTTGCCAGCTGTTATCTTAGGTGGGAATAAGAGATACAAGAAATCTCTAATTAATTTCTTAACGTGAATCTATAATTATCTCAAAATAAAAAGTTGAATTAAGGAACTCAAAAAACAATAGAGAAATTATCCCAGATTATCTGGAAAGAAGGGTATCATTGTTATACAGCAAAGGGCATACAATGCAGTACATCTACTTAAAACAACACACCCCTCCTCAGTAGCTGGGAAGGCAGTTAATATAGGAAGTTCATTTTCTGAGATTCCTTTGTGTTCCCTAAGGAAGTGAGAAAGCAAAATAAAAAAAGGTGAAGAAAATACCAGTGAACTGTGCCAGGTAAAGCAGAGAGTTAAGCCGAAAGTTTCATTTAATAATAAAAAAACATGTCATTTTACTTGGTAAAGGGGAAGTCATTCTTGACCTAGAATGAAATTGTGTTCATGAAAAATGGCAGTGAAGAGAAAGTATAGACTTGAGAATGCATTAAATAGTAAGAGTAGAAACAGTAATCATTTTATTCTATGAATGTAGAAACCTGAATTAATAATAATAGAGATAAGAGCTAAAACAAGTGATATACCATGTCTTCTTTAACCCTCACCACAATTTGAGGATATGTATGATATTAACACCTCCATTTTTCAAAAAAAAGAAAAGAGAAATTGTTGTTAACTACCTTGCTCATGACCACAGAGCACTTACGCAGACTATGAGGAAGGTAAAGCCACTTGCATTTAAGATGTTAACCAATAACATAAAAACCTGGGATTGCTCTTCATTCTGGTACATTTGTAAATATATTTTCCATTTCCACTAATAATGAAATTGTGTATATGTATTTCTTTCCCTGACATAATAACAATAAAACAAGCAGACAATATTTCTTAGACTTTATTTATTTCTTTCTTTATGCCAGAGCACTATTCATTTCCGGTTTATGGTGGTGTGGGAGATGGAACCTGGGACTTTGGAGCTTTGGACACGAGCCTTACACAACCAGTGAACTATCACCTCTGCCTGATTTCCTAGATCTTATAAACACATGAAATAACAAAAAAACTATAAATATGAATAAAATTCATAATATTCGTAACCTACAAATAATATTCATAGTCTATAAATAATATTCATAATCTATAAATATTAATATATTTTTACAACAAATTCTTTTTTTAATTTTGATGTGCAGTTTGGGGACTGTGAATTTTTATGCCATGATCTGTTTAATCTTGTTCAAAGCTGTTCCCCACTCTCTGAAGGTTGTGTTTGAAGAGACTGTTCATAGCACGAATCATGGTAATAAGGGGCATGAGTTAACAGGACAATTTCCTTTCAAGATAGGCATTTATAATTGCACAATGAAATATTTTCTGCACACTCCTCTCTGGGGAAATAAAATGAGTAACCTCTCCTAGGGGGAAATGAAATGCTTTTGAGGAAGAGAGATGAAGGGGATCCCCAAATTGAAAGGAATTTATTGAACCTCATTAATTTTTACAAAGAAATAAGGATATGTGATATTTTCTTCTCTGATGCAAAATCATTCCAGTCTCTCTGATAGCGCTTCTTTTCAGAAAACAGATTTTTTTTTTGTTCATTCTAAAAGAAAAGTCAGTAAAAATGTAGATGCAGGCTGGACTTAGAGAGGCCAAAGGTAAGAATTACATGGTCTTTAAAAGCTGATAATTCTTTTTTAAATTTTGTTATTATTAATTATTTATTGGATAGAGACAGCCAGAAATCGAGAGGGAGGGCAGAAATAAAAAGGAAGAGAAACAGAGAGACACCTGCAGCCCTGCTTCACCAATCACAAAGCTTACCCCCTGCACATGGGAACCAGGGACTTGAACCAGAGTCCTTGCACATTGTAACATGTGAGCTCAACCAGGTGTGCCACTCACTCTTGATCATCAAGTATGTCAATGCATATCGTTATTATTGTCCTTTCTGAAGGGAAAAGAGTAGTTGAATCTTCCAAATAGTAACTAAAAACGTTTTTTTCCCCACTTTACTGGGGGGTTCATAGTTTAGAGTACAGTTGTTGACACACAAGCAAAAAAAAGTCAATATAAACAGGAAAAAGTGAACAAGGGGGTGAGGATACTTTAAAAGCAAAACTAGAGGGAACACAAAAATAAAGTGTGTTTTCACATCACCTTACAGGTACAACTTTGAAATATTTATCGAAATTACAAACGAAGGAGTGAGATCATCATAGAAACAGATGCAAGTTTACGTGCAAATGACAGTTCCTGACTCGTTTTGCAAAGCTTTACAATTTCAGTCTGTACATATATGATACATTTTTCTGGTGACCACAGATCCTGAACCTTTGCTATTCCACTGCTCTTGGAGCTGAACTTTTTGTTTCAGTCTTTCTATTTAAGATTTGTATAGAAAAACATATACAGACACATGAGGGAAAGAGAAAGAGAAGAAGAGGCAGAGATGGAGACAAAGGCAGAGAACAAAGCCTTGCTTCATCATCTGTGAAACTTTCTCTGGTATTGTAAACTCAGATATTCAGTCATGGAAGGATATGCACTTCAGCCATTTCCCAGTCCAGAGAAAGCTGTGTGAAAGCCATTTTGTTGAATAAAAATCAACCTCTGAATTCGATTGCAAGCATTACTGAATTAGTAAAAACACCTTTAGATCTATATGACTTTGTTTATTTACTGACAGCCACCAATGGCATGGTCTGTTGAATCTCTGCTTGGTTGTTGTTCGCATTCAGTAATTTTGAAATTCTCTTCCATAATAACCTCAACGAAGTCATCTCATTCAGTAGCCTCACAATGACTTGCAAGTTCACATGTCCATGAAACTAAATTTACACAAAAAGTAAGTGGGATCTGCAAATGTTGACTTGGACAATGTTTAATCAATAGCAGAGAGAATGAAGTCGTCTGGGGTGTAAGCGGCACCACAAAGATAATTTATGGGGGGAGATTCCGTTTCCTTCTTCTAATTTTGGGACAGCAAAGGCGTAGGAGATTTTATTTCTTTTCAACTTCACCTTGGTCGTCCACATTACATTTCAAAATGATAATTTGACTTAATCTATTGCAATTGTGCTTGTAGAAGTGGAAAAGTGGACTAGAAGGGTTTAAACCCACCGGAGCAGAAATAAAACATTTTAGAAACGTAATATAGAGAACCAATTGTACTATTTTCTGCACTATTAAATCACACTAGGGGTTCAAATAATAATCACACACATTTCTTCTAATTTTAGTTTGTGGTATATGAATAAACTTGTACTTACTTGCCTCGTCTTTTCTTTCCTCAATTTACCCATTTGTACATTTGCAAGTATTAGCTATATTCATAAAAACGAAAAAAATGCATTACTCCTTCTACAAAACAGTTGAGATTCATCACTGATGCTTACTTACAGTGTTTTTCCTACTTTCTTGGTGCTCCAGTGGTTAACGGTACATTTATCAATGACACATAGACACAATTCCTCACTCCCCTGTAACAGGGACCTACAAGACACTCTTTCCATCAAGGTAGGTTGGTCCTATTGTGTAGGATGCCAACATTTGCAAAATAAGGAAAACCTGAGGCTGCACTCCTAAGAAACTGGGAAATCACCATAAGAAGGTGGAGAGCTCCCACGTGAATGGAAAGCCAGCACAGTGAATCACACCCTCCAGTTGTTATTGTAGTGACAGTAAAACAATAACTTGATGTACTTAACCTCTTTCCGTTTATGACTCCTCCAGATGTTCTATAGATGCAGCCGTTGTAACTTTATAGACATAGAGTATAGCCTTGATTTTTTTATAGACAGAGTACTAGCCTTGATTTTTTAATAGACATAGAGTGCTAGCCCTGATTTTTTTTATAGATATAGAGCCCTAGCCCTGATTTTTTTTTTTGTTTGAAAAAAACAGGCCTAGCTCAAAAACATGTTCTTCTGATGTGTGTGATGTCAACATACAATCTGCTGTGATTATTAAAAAACCTGACTGAATCTGCCAAAAAACAGATTGTTCTCTGAATGGTTCCAAGGATCTCTGGTGTTTGTTTAATCAGTCCTTCCCTTGCGGGCTAGAGCATTCCACTATACTGCTGCACCACCTTGTGCCAGGACCCCAACATGCTTCATTCTCGCCCTCCCCCTCCTTCCCCGTAATTCACTGCTTTGGTGTCATTCACCACACACAGTCCAAGTTTCATCTAATGTTTTCCCTTGCATTTTTCTCCTTTTTATTTTACAAGGAAGGTCTTTTTGATAGTGAAAGCATTCAACCTTTGATCGTTGGCACAGTGGGTTATATACACATAGAGATATTTGAAATCATAGATGAAACTTCCCCTCAAAATAACCAATATTAGTTATCATATGCTGGGTAACTATTAACCCATATATTGTCTAACTATACTCTTAGTAAGTCTTTACATAAATTAGCAGATAAATGTGTTTGTGCTTAAGAGTACTATATCCAATATGGTAGTCATTTCAACTTCTGAATCTTACTTGAAATGCTTTCAGTTAGTACCAATTATTTATAAAATACAAAGTCAAAGTAACAATAAAATCTATGCATGTTAGTCTTTAAATTAGCTTGAGGTGAATTAGTAGCAGCTGCTTTACATTTATCTGAATAAATAAGGAAATGAGATTAAACTTGATTAAAAAGACTATCTGAGATATTTATTCAAGATAGTTTAATAAAAACTGTCTGGGCTCACCATGTGCTAACAGACACAAAGCCTGCATCTACCAAGCAGGAACTTCCTTTGAAAAAAAATGAGAGGGAGGGTAGATCAGCATCTTCAGAAGTCAGAGTGACTAAAATCATGCAGAAGTGCTGGAAATACTGAGACTTGGATTTTCTAGGAATGTTACTAGGCTATTGTTACTTGTGATTAAGAAGACATCAGATGTGGAGCTTCTCACTTGCCACTCAAAACCTTACTCCCTCATTGGGATGTCCCAACATCGCGTGAATATCAACACATAGAAAAGAACAGTGTCCGTATCCATGTGTTCAGCACGGATTTGGGACTTTCCTTTGCAGAGCAGTAGGACACTGAGAAAAGAACCTTGAATCTTAGACTGTGAGTAAAGGCAGTGGATTAAGCAGTAGTGGACAGAGTTTGAAGGGATCATATTAAGTGAGATAAGGAAAAAAAAAAGGATGAGTACAGGATGGTCTCACTTATAGGCAATACTCAAGAAACAAGAGCCTGTGGTCTGGGAGGTAGCACAATGGATAAAGCATTGGATTCTCAAGCATGAGGTCCCAAGTTCAATCCCCAGCAGCACATGTACCAGGATGATATTTGGTTCTTTCTCTCTCTCCTCCAATCTTTCCCATTAACAAATAAAAAATTAAAATATTCTAAAGAAAGAAAGAAAGGCCAAAATAGAAACACAAAGTAATTGTGGCTTATATTTGGTATATTGCACCAAAGCAAAGGATTCTGGGGAAGGAGGGTGAGGGGAGTTTGAGGGGAGTTGGATCCCGGTGCATAGTGATAGAAAGGCCTGTCAAGAGCTGTGCTGCAAACCATCAACTCTTCAATCAAATGACAAGAGTGGAAAGAATAGTGGACAGACATCAACTGAAGCACTTACAGCTTAGTAAGAGGAGCAAGAACGAGCAGTCCACATTTGAACAGGCACAATTTGGAGGCTCTCGTTATCTGTGAATTATTGGCATCAACAGAGGACATACTGGCTGAAATCAAATAAGGAAGCATAGTTAAAGAATGACAGCCCTGTCCCTCTGGCATCAGTGGCTCCGGAAGCTCTTAGGGTTTTTTGTTTGTTTGTTTGTTTGTTTTTCATTTTTAAAAAGTACGTTGTTAGAGACCATAATGATTTACAAAGGTTATTGTCACCCGAGTATAATTTCTTATCTCCTAATAGATGTCTGTGTATCCCAACTTCCACCAACTGAAATTTCCCTTGGATTCGTTCTTAAGGTTACTTGAGTCACACTTAACATACAGTCACTGCTGGACCTCACATCCTCAAGGAAAATTTGCTTTGAGCAGTCATTTGTTTGACAGGACAGAGAGAAATAGAGAAAAGAAGGGGAGGAAGAAAGGGAGAGAGAAAGAGAAGACACTTGCAAGCCTGCTTCACTGCTATGAAGTGTCCTCCTTGCAGGAGGGGAGTGAGGCTAGGACCCAGGTCCTTTTATATGGCAGTGTGTGTACTCAGCCAAGGTGCCACCATCCAAATGCAAATTAACTTTGTATCTTAAAACTTTCTTCCCTACACTTTCTTCACCTACAATATGTATGAGTGTATAATGTTCTTTTTTTTTATTTAAACTTTAAAAAAAATTTTTTTAATTTATTTAGTTTATTTATTCCCTTTTGTTGCCCTTGTTTTATTGTTGTAGTTATTATTGTTGTTGTCATTGTTGGATAGGACAGAGAGAAATGGAGAGAGGAGGGGAAGACAGAGAGGAGGAGAGAAAGATAGACGCCTGCAGACCTGCTTCACCACTTGGGAAGCGACTCCCCTGTAGGTGGGGAGCCGGGGTTCGAACAGGGTTCCTTATGCCGGTCCTTGTGCTTTGCACCACCTGCGCTTAACCCGCTGCGCTACAGCTCGACTCCCGAGTGTATAATGTTCTAATCTCTTTATTTGGAAGCCTAGCTCATCTTTGGACAGTGGTTTTGTATATGAAGACAAAATCTCCCATGCAACATTTGTTCAAAAATAAAACAATTCTTTCTCTATTGAATTAATATGTTTTTCTTGTTAAAGATTATTTCTGGACTCTTATATGTATTCTATTTATGTTCATCCTTATCATGCTATTTTGATTCAAAATGATACTCTAAAAACTACAATACTCAGAGAATGAGACTTTTTATCTTTTAAAGCACAGCTGGACAGTGCACCTGCTTTGTGGTGGTGGAGGGAACTATTAAAGTAAGACTCAAATCTGGTCTTAAGCTAGGGGTGGGTGGGAGGGCTGACACCAGAGCGCAGCCTGAAGGGGGCTTAGTGCCATACAGCCTTGATCTGATCACTGGGTTTTTTTGTCCTTTTATTAGTGCATTTCAGGATAAATCAAAGAAATTTTAAGATAACTTGTATCAGCAGAAAGCAGAATGGTTTGATAAGGGGAACAGAAAAAGGAGGATCAGCTTTTCAGTCTTGGATTTTTGGAGCCTTGGCTACTCCAATTCTATGCTCACCACAGTGAGCTTCCTTTCTCATCAAGAAATTGTTTACTTTTTTTTTTTTAACTTTTAGGTCGTTTCTTTTCTTTTCTTTCTTTTTTTTTTTTTTTACTAATTCTATAAATAGACAAAAATCTTCCTCAAAGTGTATCCCTATTTCTATCTTTATCTCTACCTTATCTATTCTTCTTCTTCTAGCGTTTGCCCTTCTTCCGTAGCCAGTCAACAGCGTCAGGTTGAGCCTGATGTCAAGTTTCGAGACCCCCTTTGAATCTGGAGAGGTGGCAGTCATTGACTATGTGGGTCATAGTCTGTCTGGAGCCGCAGGGGCAGTTCGGGTCGTCTCTGGCTCCCCAGCGATGGAACATAGTGGCGCACTGGCCATGGCCTGTTCGATAGCGATGGAGGAAGGCCCAATCATAACGTGCTAGGTCAAAGCCGGGTTGACGCCTGCAGGGGTCTGTGATGAGGTGTTTGTTCTTTACCTCAGCTGACTGCCAACTCTGTTTCCAAGAGACTGGAACAGAGAAGTTCAGTGTAGGCGTAGGGGACCAGATTGGGTGACGAGACGTCAAGCGTTGGACAGGGTGGGCGAAGATATCCGCGTATATTGGCAGGTCCGGTCAAGCGTAGACGTGGGAAATGAACTTAGATGATGCAGCATCCCGACGAATATCTGGCGGGGCGATGTTGCTAAGAACTGGCAGCCATGGAACCGGGTTGGAATGGATGGTTCCAGAAATGATCCTCATGGAGGAATATAATTTGGAATTGACCAAGTGGGAATGGGGGCTACGGAACCATCCTGGGGCACAGTATTCTGCAGTGGAATAGCATAATACCAGAGAGGATGATCGTAGTGTGGAAGCGCTCGTGCCCCATGAGGAGCTGGCCAGTCTTGCAATGATGTTATTCCTCGCGCCCACCTTTGCGGCAGTTTTTATGAGATGTTTGTGAAATGACAGAGTGCGATCGAGAGTAACGCCAAGATAGACTGGCTGGGCTTCATGCCGGATTCTCGTATCACCAAGCTGCACATTAAGCTCACGCGAGGCCGAGGCATGGTGTAGATGGAAAACAGATGATACCGTTTTTGCAGTGCTAGGGACTAGTCGCCATTTTTTACAGTAATCAGATATCAGAGACATGTCTTTCATGAGTGATTCCTCAAGGATGTTGAACTTGGATGCCTGAGTTGTACAGCAGATGTCATCAGCGTAGATGAACTTCCTTGAAGAAGTTTCTGGGAGGTCATTGATGTAAATATTAAATAGCGTAGGAGCCAGAACAGAGCCCTGGGGGAGGCCACTTGAGACAAGTCTCCATCTGCTAGACTTGTCACCCAGATGCACCCGGAATCTTCTGTTTTGGAGAAGAAACGATATAGTGTTGGCCACCCATGGAGGCAGGCATCTTGAGATCTTGACTAGGAGACCACAGTGCCAGACCGTGTCATAGGCTTCTGTAAGATCAACAAAGACAGCACCTGTCTTTAAATTCTTCTGGAATCCATTTTCAATGTAAGTTGAGAGGGCCAGGACTTGTTCGCAGGTAGATCTTCCTGGGCGGAAACCAGCTTGGGTGGGTGATAGGAATTTCTCTGTAAGAGGAGAAATACGTGACAGAAGCAGCCTCTCAAGGAGTTTGTAACACACGGAGAGGAGAGAAATTGGTCTATAGCTGGCGGCCAGTGTTGGGTCTTTCTTTGGTTTCAAAACCGCTATTATCTTTGCTCGACGCCAAATTTTGGGCATAGATTCGGATTCCAAGATGTGGGACAGGAATGTAGTGAGCCACTTCTTTGCCGCGGGGCCCAGGTTAAGAATGAGTTCTGGGGTGATGTTATCATAGCCAGCAGCTGTTCCCAGTTTAACCCTCTTCAAAGCGTCTTCCAGTTCAGACAGTGTAAAGGGAAAGAGTTTTGGAGATGGACAAGATAAACGGAAGTGGGATGACCACTCATGGGAAATTTCTCTTTTCCAAACTGGGTCAATCTTAGCACGTCCAACTTGAGTTAGGTGACAAGTAGCAAATACCTACCTATCATCTGTCATCTATCATCTTATCTATGATAAGCACCAACAGGAATATTTGAAACTGATAAAAACTTCTTCAGAAGTATTCCATCTTTGTATTTATACTTCTACGTATAGATAGAGATACCTATATATATATCATACTATAAATATACTGCTCAGTATATATATATATATATATATATATATATATATTATATATAAAATTCAGTTTCTCAATTTAGCTGCTTCTACTATTTTCTGTAATTTTACTGATTAAAAAACTCCTATAAAATTTAGATGAAAAATAGTCCTGCCAATATTTTCCTCTAAGTATTTGATAGTTTCTGGTCTAACATCCAATTCCTTGATCCATTTAGAGTTTACTTTTGTGTGTGATGCAATGTAGCGGTTCAGTTTCATTCTTCAACACATTTCAACCCAGTATTCCCAGCACCATTTGTTGGAGAAACTGTCCATTCTCCATTGAATCACTTTGGCTTCCTTGTCTCCTTGTTAAAACTTTGATGTCCGGGTGGGGGTGACAGCATAATGGTTATGCAGACTCTCATGCCTGAGGCTCCTAAATCCCAGGTTCAATCCCCCACACCACCATAAGCCAGAGATGAGCAGTACTCTGGTGTTTCTCTGTGTGTCTCTCTCTCTCTGCATCTCTCTCATAAATAGAAAAATTAATTTAAAAAATTCAAAAAAAAGAAACTATTTAAAAAAAAAAAACTTTGATGTCCATAGGTATGGGGGATTATTTCTGAACTTTCAGTTCTATTCCACTGACTAGTGTGTCTGCTTTTATTCCAGTACCAGGCAGTTTTGATTACTATGTAGTCTGAGATCTGGGAGTATGGGAGTCATTCAGTTCTGTTCTTACTGATTAAAAGAATGATAAGAGAGCCTCCTTCTTCCATTTAATACTTTGGGCCCCCTTATCAAAGATTAGATGCCCATAGGTGTGGGAGTTTAGATCCGGGCTTTCAATTCTGTTCCATTGGTCTGTGTGCCTATTTTTGTTCCAATACCAGGCTGTTTTGAGGATGATGGCCTTATAATATAGTTTGAGATCTGGGAGTGTGATGCCTCCATTTCTGTTTCTTTTCCTCAAGATGGTTGTGGCAATTCTAGGTGTTTTCTGGTTCCAGATAAATGATTTTGTAGTTTTTGTTCTATTCTCTTAAAGAAGCTTGGTAGAACTTTGATGGGTATCACATTAAATTTGTATAAGGCTCTGTGGAGAATATTCATTTTGATAAGCTAGAAGGAATTATGTTAGGTGAGTTAAGTCAGAAAGACAAATATGAGTATGGGATGATCCCACTCATCAACAGAAGTTGAGAAACAAGAGCAGAAAGGGAAACTAAAACAGGATCTGATTAAATGGAGAGTAGGGCACCAAAGTGAAAACCCTGTGGTGAGGGGGAGGGTAGACATTCAGCTTCCCTGGGCAGTGGGGGGTGGGGGGGTGGGGAGCTGGGATGGGATACAGTCTTTTGGTGGTGAGAATGGTGTTTATGTACACACCTATTGAAGTGCAGTCATATAAACCACTATTTAATTATTACGGGAGGGGAAAAATTGATCATATGACCAGAACTTTTAAAAACACAGACTGAGTTTTTTTAATACATAAGCTGATTCTTTGGTATTTTAACTCTCTCAAAAGCCTAGATGAGGGAGAACAGAAGCAACTGGTGGCACCACTTTATACAAGATGTTGGGTATTATACAGCTAACGCTAACAAAGGGACTTTTCAAAGTTAACCCAATTACCAAATAATGTGATGATAACATTAACTATCGATTGTCTTTTTGAACCCTAAGACAGCAGGAACCTCACATCTCCACTATAGAGCCTATATTTCCCCCAGTCCTGGAAATTTAGAGTGGGGCCCACTTTCCTGCATGCTTCTCTCAATTCATATCAAATAATATTGCATCTGCTGATCACAACCTAATCAATGCAGAGTGCCACCCAACATGCTGTGTCCAGAGACTTCAAAAGTGAAATAACAACCCTTCAGCTTCATCACTCAGGTGAGACCTTTCCTTTCATAGTATTCTCTAATTCCATCCCAGGTGGTCCACTCCCCAATAAAGTCCCCAAACCTACATATAGACCAGGTCCCCTGAGATGGATCATATGTTCACACATGTCCATAAATTAGGACAAAATATATACCTGAAAGCAGAAGTACACAAGAGTCTGCAGAGATTACCCGCCCCCCACCCCAGCACTTCATCTGCACTATTCCAGTCTTTAGGTCCATGATTCTTCAACAATTTGTTTGGCTTTGTATGTTAATTCTCTTTTCAGCCACCAGGTTCCAGATGCTATCAGGATGCCGGTCAGGCTTCCCTGGACTGAAGACCCCACCAATATGTCCTGGAGCTCAGCTTCCCCAGAGACCCACCCTACTAGGGAAAGAGAGAAACAGGCTGGGAGTGTGGACCCACCAGTCAATGCCCATGTTCAGTGGGGAAGCAATTACAGAAACCAGACCTTCCACCTTGTGCAACCCACAATGACCCTGGGTCCATACTCCCAGAGGGATAGAGAATAGGAAAGCTATCAGGGGAGGGGATGGGATATGGAGATCTGGTGGTGGGAATTGTGTGGATTTGTACTCCTTCTGTCCTACAGTTTTGTTAATGTCTCCTTTCTTAAATAAATAAATGACAGAAGTTTCAAAAAAAAAAAAAGAATGATAAGCACCATCAGGAAGATTTGGTACTTATAAATATAACTTCCGAATTTATTCCATCTTTGTATTTATATTTCTTTCCTTTTGGTCCATATTTATCCTGTAACTCTTTATGCTATTCTGAAGAGAAACCTCTTCACTGTTTCCCCAAATTACACTTTTTCAAACAAAAGAGAAGCAGTTTGAATCAAAGTGTGAAGTGTGACTAACAATTCACTAGAATGTAGATCAGAAAAATATATTTTTCAAAGGCAGTTGATTATGCAACATAATGGAAAACTCCACTGAAATTCTGTAGTGTTTTAGTAGTCACTCTGTATTCTGTTTATCACACAAAATATGTGTGGGGAATTATACATTCCCTTCTCAGCTCTCTTTAGTATTATTTTATGGAAAACAATAAGGGAGTTTTAAAGAAAGAGCTTTTAGAAATATCTACTGAAAGGGGTCGTGCAGCAGGTTCAGTGCACGTGGCGCAAAGCGCAAGGACCGGCATAAGGATCCCTGTTCGAGTCCCCGGCTCCCCACCTGCAGGGAAGTCACTTCACAGGTGGTGAAGCAGGTCTGCAGGTGTCTGTCTTTCTCTCCCCCTCTCTGTCTTCCCCTCTTCTCTCCATTTCTCTCTGTCCTATCCAACAACAAACGACATCAACAACAATAACAATAACCACAACACCGGCTACAAAAAAGGGCAACAAAAAAGAAGAAAAAGAAGTATCTACTGAAAAATTGTTACATTAAAATGTATCAAGCAGTGTGGCCAAGTGGTAACACACCTTGTTAAGTGCATGTTTTACTGCATCCAAGGACCCAGGTTCAAGCCCTTACCCCACCAATAGGCGGAAAGTTTCACAAGGGTCGAAGCAATGCTGTAGCTGTCTCTCTTATGTCTCCCTCTTTACCTTCCTTTCTCCCTTCACTCTAAATTTTTCTCTGTTTTATCAAATAACATAAAATTATTTTAAAAATCTTATTAAGCCGTAAATACAAAACTCATTAATAAATAATTTAACATTGTGCTTTCTAATAAAAATAATGTTAAATATTTTATTAATTAGCAAGTATAATGTCATGATGGCCTTAATGAAACAAGAGCACTCAGGACAATAATGTCAGTCATAGTGATATTTCATGTTAGATTTATTTTTTTTCCTTTGATAATAATATTCATATATAAATATACAGTGCTATCTGTGGCACTTATACAGAATCAAAGTCTTCCTTGAAGGTAAAACATGTTACCCCAAGTTATTTGTTTCATTAAAAATTCATACAAATTTAGTTACATCATACCTAGTGACAACTAGTAATGATATATATATATATACACATATATATATACCACTAGTATTTTGATCAATTTTAAATGCAAATCCACTTACAAAGAAAATGCTACTTAAGATATCTAACACACTTATGAGTTTTATTTCCATTTTTGAATAATTAGCATTATCCTTAAGTCTTAATATATATTTGGTTATACATTTAGTATTAAAAATCAGATGTAAATCTTGTTATGTGAGAGAAACCAAAAAGAGGAGATGATGTCACTCATAGGTAAACTTAAGAAATAAGGACATGGTATATTGCATTAAAGAAAAGGACTCTGGGAAAGGAATGAGAGGAAGGAGAGGAAGAAAACTTTGCTGTCATAATGAAATTATACTCATACTGAAATTATACTCACCCGCCCCAATAGAAAAGATAAAGCAGAAAAGGAAAACAGAGTAAAACCTGAACGGAGTGCTATGTATTGCATCCAGTAAAAGGGCTCTGAACTAGAAGGAGAAGGGGACGTTTGAAGGGACCTTAAGTTCCTGGCTCATGATAATGAAAAGCACCTTAGCTGGGGCAAGTGTGTTTTGAAAACACCTGTCACAGGAGGATAAATCAGACCCATATGTCAACAACTGTTTAGTAAACTACTAATCTCTCAATAAAGTGATTTAAACAAGCAGAAGTAGTCTTTAGATTTTTAAATTTGAATACTGTTGCATTTTACTTTTTCAATTTGATGTTTTTATAGTCAAAATGAAAGTTCCAGTGTTTTTAGTCGATTTTAATACTTATTGTAGTCTAACATACTTCAGATTAAATTGTCTATATTAAATTAAATTTGCAGTTAAGATCTATTTTTCCCAGAATAATTGATACAGTCATCCTTAGTATTTTAAAGCAGGCAAAGGTAATTTTATGATTCACAAACTCCCCTTAAGCATTTCTATATATTGTGTTGACTGTTAATTTTATACAGAGATATAGAGATTTTCATCTCCATACACTATCATTAATTTAGGCTTGCTAATTTCAATAAGACACAAACTGTTCTCTATAAAGCTAAGGTAAAAGGTCAAGTTGCTTTCAGAAATGTATTTGCGTTAAGCAGAGGAGTACATAATGTGAAAAGGGAGACCTCCTATAAAAACAACATCTTGTTCTGCACCAGTAAGGATCAGCTGAACATTCAGTACAAAATTGACAAAGCTGAAACCAATGTGAGACACTTAGGAAGCTCAGAGTTACCCATTATCTTTCAAGCAGGTAGCCTGAGGAGAATTATAGAACATGAAACATCAAACATGGGATAAACATCAGAACTGAAACACAAAAGGTTGGTTAAGCATGAGTTGAAAGATTCAGGACACTATCAAGTTATTCTCAACTCCCTTCAGGACATAGTCTCTATTCTTATTCTCATCCTCAATTTTTTAATCCTCTGGGAAACTACATCAAACTTTGTTCAACATGTTTACTGAGTATGTAGTATCTTGGAGATTTAAAGACAAAAATGGTGATTTCTGTAAACAGTAGTTGCTACAAAGAAATGAATAGGCTGAGTGAATAAGTAAAGGGATGTGAAGAGAAAAACATATTAGTAGTGAATGAGAATTTTGACAAGACGCTTGCAGATAATTTTTAGTTAAAAATCACAGCAAGAATAGAGATTGAGTGATCTTTTGATATATTTCATTGACTAAGGAGTTGTGTTCCTTAGGAAACTAACTCATTCATTCAGGAGGATGAAGTTGCAATGGAAAGGGCAGAATGTCTCTTTAGACCTGTTTCTCTCTCTCTCTCTCTCTCTCTCTCTCTCTCTCTCTCTCTCTCATTTTCCTTGTACCAGAGCATTATTCTGGTTTATGTTAGCCTAGTGGTGCTGGGGATTGAACCTGTGACCTTGGAGTCTCAGGATGAAAGATTTTTGCATAGCCATTGTTCTGTCTCCCTAGCCCCTTCCTCCCATCAATCTGTCCTATATGAAACAGAAACTATGACTTACATTGATTTTCATAGAGTTTTAATCAATGGTGAGCACTATCAGAAGATGGTAGGAGACAGTCCCATAAAGGTTAATCTTAGCCTAATTCTTGCCTTTAGCAGACTATCACTCTTTGCATCAGTGTGACATTTTCTACATAAATCTCTCCTGAATTTGACTAAATACTTTGTCTTCTTTCTTCTTCAGAAACACTAATGTTACTGGTCTCTAGGTCCTAAGTTACTGGCTAGCCCTTATGACTTCCCTGTGATTATGTTCACCTATACAAAGTCTCCCTAAAATTAACAATCTGAGATACAATTTAGATAACTTGTAGTTTATCTAACTTTGCATGTATCACTGGTTTCCAATTGGGTCCTGGTTAATGGTACCAGTAATTATTTTGGGTATGACCTTTCACACTATTAAGGAGCTATCCACATGTAATTATCCACCAGTCAACTGGGAAACTAGTTGTGGAACTAATGAATGAGATCCAATCCAGGGACATTCAATACTTTAGAGTTTTAAGATTATATTCTGGACACCTTTATTTCTCCAGAAAAGAAGGAGTAAGTAAACCACTAAGGGTTACTATTGATTTCTTAGGAAAATCACAGGGGTTAGAATTGCCAATCACAGTCCACTACTTCATAAGAATAAGATGGGGTGAATCCTCTACAGAAATTCTGGCTATTGTAGTAATAATAGCTTTCATGCCTCTAGTTGCTTCATTCTATTTTCCCACCAGCACTTGTCCTATAGAATACTCTTCATGTGATCTGGGGCCCATCTTCTTCTTCTTCTAGCGTTTGCCCTTCTTCCATAGCCAGTCAACAGCGTCAGGTTGAGCCTGATGTCAAGTTTCGAGACCTCCTTTGAATCTGGAGAGGTGGCAGTCGTTGACTATGTGGGTCATAGTCTGTCTGGAGCTGCAGGGGCAGTTTGGGTCGTCTCTGGCTCCCCAGCGATGGAACATAGCGGCGCACCGGCCATGGCCTGTTCGATAGCGATTGAGGAGGACCTGATCATAACGTGCCAGGTCAAAGCCGGGTGGACGCTCGCAGGGGTCTGTGATGAGGTGTTTGTTCTTTACCTCAGCTGACCGCCAGCTCTGTTTCCAAGAGACTGGAACAGAGAAGTTCATTGTAGGCGTAGGGGACCAGATTGGGTGATGAGACGTCAAGCGTTGGACAGGGTGGGCGAAGATATCCACGTATATTGGCAGGTCTGGTCGAGCGTAGACGTGGGAAATGAACTTAGATGATGCCGCATCCCGACGAATATCTGATGGGGTGATGTTGCTAAGAACTGGCAGCCATGGAACCGGGGTGGAATGGATGGTTCCAGAAATTATCCTCATGGAGGAATATAATTTGGAATCGACCAAGTGGACATGGGGGCTATGGAACCGTACTGGGGCATAGTATTCTGCAGTGGAATAGATAATCAGCTTAGAAGCCTATGTGACCTCTACATCCCTGTAGATCTAAGCTCACATTCTGTGATCATGAGTAGGAATATTCCAAGCTGCCCCAATATCGACCCATCTTCCTCAGGTGTAGCATAGAGTATGTTGTCCAGCCTCCATTAAGAGGATAGAACATTCTCTCCCATTGTTAATCCAAGTTGACAGCAAGGTCCTACGGGGGCCCACAGAGGGGTCTGTTCTGTTGTTCCTGACAGAGATGACTGGTAATGATGGAGAGAGGGATTTATTCTAGGTCTATGCCAATCAAGTCTGTTTGGGAATCTTAGGACTCCTCGATTAGGGCCCCAGCTGATGGACTGTCCTAATAGTGACTAAAGAGTCATCATTAAAGGATGCCAGTCTCTTGCCCTTATCCAGCTTTTGCAGTTCTTTCTTTGCTAAAGTTAATTTCGGAGTGAGTGAGAGAACTGTAATAGGAAGTAGGTAGACACTATTTCATTATGAACTTGATACTGACTCACTACAGACTATTGTGTATTTTTGCTTTCAGGTATATATTTTGCCCTAATTTATGGATACATGTGAACATATGCTCTATCTAACAGGACCTGGTCTATATATAGGTTTTGGAACTTTGTTAGCAAGTGAACCTCCTGGAATGGAATTAGAGAATATTATGAAAGGAAAGGTCTTACCTGAATAATGATGCTGAAGGGTTGACATTCCATGCCTGATGTCTCTGGACACAGTCTGAAGTGAAGCATGCTGAGGTTGTACTCATTGCATTGATCAGGTTGGGATCAGCAGATGCAATATTATTTGGTATGACTTGAGAGAAGCATGCAGGAAAGTGAGCCCCACCCCAGTGGTTCCAGGACTGGGGGAAATATAGGCTCTATAGAGGAAGTGGGAGGTTCCTGCTGTCTTAGGGTTGAAGAAGACAATAGATAGTTATTGCTATAATTATTTGGCAATTAGGTTAACTGTGAAAAATCCCTTTGTTAGTATTTGCTGTATCATACACACCATCACCATATTTTATTGGATTGACGGGGTTTACAGTCAACAATATTTATAGCCCTTTCCCATATTAGGGAGCTACTCTCTTCCATGATGCAGCTTTCTGGTCCTTTTTCCAGCCATGGCATCATCTCCCCAGACAATAACTTGGATCCACTGGCATATCAGATTTCAGGCTTAGGGGCAAAAAGAAAAAGGAAAAAAAAAAACTAATATAGCCATAGGCCCTTTGGAATTTAACTAAAATATGCCTACTATCTATCTACAAAATGGAGGACCCTCCAACACTTCATCTGAACTATTCCATCCCTTAGGTCCATGATTGTTCAACAATTTGTTTGGATTTCTATGTTAACTCTCTTGTCAACCACCAGGTTCCAGGTGCTAGCATGATGCCAACCAGACTTCCCTGCACAGACAACCCCACCAATGTGTCCTGGAGCTCCACTTCCCCAGAGCCCTTCCCCACTAGGGAAAGAGAGAGATAGGCTGGGAGTATGGATCCACCTGTCAATGCCCATGTTCAGTGTGGGAAGCAATTACAGAAGCCAGACCTTCAACCATCTGCACCCTTTTGCACCCCACATTGACCTTGGGTCCATACTCCCAGAGGGTTAAAGAATAGGAAAGCTATCAGAGGAGGGGATGGAATACAGAGTTCTGGTGGGAGTTGTGTGAAGTTGTACCCCTCTCAACCTATGGTTTTGTCAATGTTTCCTTTTTATAAATTAAAAAAAAAAAGGCTGTGGCTGTCAATACATATGTCCCTGTCACATGGCCAATACTGATGTTATGTGTTCTTGTCTCCTTGACCTGTTATTTATTACACATAACTCTTTCCTATGACTCTTAAATCAAGGGTGGGCAAACTTTTTTTCTGTCAAGAGACAATTGGTACTTATAACATCATTCACAATGCATATAAAATTATCAACTTAAAAGGAGCACTTCGTGTTGTTTTAGAAAAAGTTTCTCAATTTATTGAATTTCAAGTCCTGCCAACATTTGCCCTGGCAGAAACAGACCAAATGATTTCATGATTTGTAGAAGGTCCATACACCAGACATTCCACACCCCTGTTTTAGGTGGGTACTGTCTCAGATTGCAAGGACTTACCACTCTTGAGTTCTGTAAAATGTTCCCTGAGTGCCTCCTTGAGACTTCAGTTTCTCTTCAGAATACAGTATAGATAGAATCTAATCTAGAGGGAGCTTGAGTGTCTCAATAGCCTTCTCCACAGATAAGGTGGTTACAATAAATGTGGTTTTTAATCGAGGGTTTATAACATGGGTGTCTATTTTCTTGGTTCTACAAATAGAAAATGAGCTTGTAAAGCAGCAATTCAAAGCTTTAAGTTATGACTGTTAGACTCAAATATAGAGTCTCAAGTGTTTGAAAGCAGCAAAGTGAAACCAATATATCAGTATATTAAACCAATATATCAATTATAATATATTATAATATATCAATATATAAATCAATATATCAGTTACTGAAAGAGTAATTAGTACAAGATAATGCAGAAGTCTCCATCATGACTACTTTTAAACCTAGAACATAAAAATCAGCATATGGAATAAGTTTCATGGAATATTGTGACAAAGGAGCTTATGAGGTAAGGGCCAAAAGTTCTTTATTCATAGATGTGGGTATAAGGCAGGTAGAGCAGGGCTGACAACCTGATCATCTCTCTGAGACTGGTGGGAGTTCACCCAAAAAAGCCTCCCTGCCCCTCCTCCCTCTCCTCAGACGGTCTTGTTGCCAGCATTCTGCACCTGGCCCGAGGGTGGGAGCTGTTAATTGAAACTGCTGCACAGATTACAGTTAAGTTTCCATTTTCTGCAGGCAAAGGGTGTGGAGGTTCCACAAACAGTTAACCACTGAAATCGCCTTTGCAAGCCTTTGCCCCAGCCTGTGCCTGTTAAGACTGCAACCCCCTGGCCCCAGCTTCTTCTCCCTTCATGATACTGACCTTTAAAAGTATTGGTCCAACAATGCGTCCTCTTTTCTGCCTTCTTGCTCGAGTATAAGAATACCTTCGTGTAACCCAATAAGCGCACTGTCCCCTGCCATAGTGTCCAGAGTCCTCACTCTGTGCCCTCACCCCCATCCTGGCCTGTTCTCCCCTACTACACCTTTCTGGTGGCCAACGGAGTGGTGGGCATGGGGTGGACAGGACAGGCCTTCCAGAGCTTGCCCCACACACAGACATTATTTATAG
This sequence comes from Erinaceus europaeus, assembly GCF_950295315.1. Lineage (NCBI taxonomy): Eukaryota > Metazoa > Chordata > Mammalia > Eulipotyphla > Erinaceidae > Erinaceus > Erinaceus europaeus. Next base: position 9,951,046 of record NC_080165.1, read on the forward strand.
TGTTAAATTGTCTTAAATGGCCATGGCGAGCTTAGACCTCAAATAGATCCCTCTCTCCATTGCTATTGGTCATCTCTATCAGGAACAACACAATAGACCCCTTTGTAGGCCCCCAGAGGACCTTGCCCTCAACTTGGATCAACAATGGTAAAGAATGTACCACCCTCCAAAGGGAGGTTGGACAACATACTGTATGTTCCACCTGAGGAAGATGGGTCCTGAAATTAAGGCAGCTTTGAATGTTCCTACTCATGACCACAGAATATGAGCTCAGATCTATAGGGATGCAGAGGTCACATAGGCTCCTAAGCTGAATATGGGCCCCAGATCACATCAAATCAATGGGGTTTACAGTCAATAATATTTATACACCTTCCCCATATTTGGGAGCTACTCTCTTCCCTGATCCAGCTTTCTGGTCCTTTTTCCAGCCATGACATCATCTCCCCAGACAATAACTTGGATCCATAGGAGATAGGAGATGTCAGGTTCAGGGAAAAAAAATGTAGTCATGGGACCTATGGACTATAACTAAAGTAGGACTACTTTCTACAAAACAGAAACACCCACCCCCCAACTCTTCATTTGCACTATTCCAGCCTTTAGGTTCATCATTAGTCAATAATTTCTTTGGCTCTATATGTTAACTCTTTTTTCAGCCACCAGGTTCCAGGTGCTAACATGATGCCAACCGGATTTCCCTGTACAGACAACCCCCCACCAATGTGTCCTAGAGTCCCACTTCCCCAGGACCCCACCCCACTAAGAAATGAGAGAGAAAGGCTGGGAGTATAGATCTACCTGCCAAGCCCATATTCAGCAGGGAAGCAATTACAGAAGCCAGACCTTCCAACTTCTGCACCCCATAATGACCCTGAGTCTATTCCCAGAAGGATAAGAATAGGAAAGCTATCAGGGGAGGGGATGGGATACGGAGTTCTGGTGGTTGGAACTGTGTGGAGTTGTACCCCTCTTATCCTATTTTTTGTTAGTGTTTCCTTTTTATAAATAAAAAAATTTTTAAATTGTCTTAAACGATAGGGAGTTTATCACTGCTTACCTCATGTCAACACTGGATAACACAATAAATTTTATAATTTCTAGAATCCCAACACAGTTGGGTTTGAAAAATAAGCAAAATTATTATCTTCTATAACCAAATTACTTTTGTCTGTTCAGGTGTTTTCAAGTAAGTCTCCCGGTTTCCTTTTGTTTGAATAATTATTCACACTGTTATATATATTCTTCACCTAGTGTATATAATCATTAGTCTATGCAATATATAGAAACACATGACCAGGGATTCCTCACTCAACAAGAATGATGGATTTTTAGAAACCAGGTCCTTAAGCAAAATGATATATAGAGAAATTGTGTTTTCAAATAGTGTTTCCTTCATTGTTGACAAGGATCTTATTTCTCAATTATAATGACATGAAACTGAGTGAAGGGAGTCAGGCGGTGGCGCAGTGGGCTAAGCGCACGTGGCGCAAAGCACAGGGACCGCGTAAGGATCCCGGTTCGAGCCCCCTGGCTCCCCACCTGCAGGGGAGTCGCTTCAAGGGCGGTGAAGCAGGTCTGCAGGTGTCTATCTTTCTCTCTCCCTCTGTCTTCCCCTCCTCTCCCCATTTCTCTCTGTCCTATCCAACAACAAAGCAACGTCAACAATGGCAATAATAACCGCAACAGGCTACAACAACTAGGGCAACAAAAAGGGGGAAAAATGGCCTCCAGGAGCGGTGGATTCATGGTGCAGGCACCGAGCCCAGCAATAACCCTGGAGGAAAAAAAAAAAAAAAAGAAAAGAAACTGAGTGAAATGGTGTTATTTGATGGCCTACTACTTATAAATATCTATTTTGAGTATAATTTATATTTGCATATACTTTATTTTTTATTTATTTTGATTAGAGATGAAGAGAAGTTAAGAGAAATGGGAGAAAGAAAGGGAGAAAAAGAGACACCTGTAGCACTGATTTTTCAGCTCTTGAAGTTTCTCCCCTGGAAGTGGGGGAAATTAATAAAAAATAATTTATTCTTGTATTTAGGGATACCTTGATTCTTTTCAATTTGGGGATTATGAATAAAACTGCATAATAAATATCATGCCTAAAAAGAATGCACGTATCCATACATATAGCTCATCTCTAGGACTTCCTTGTTAGGAAATCACTCTAAGAGAGACAAAGAGGGAGATAAAAATGAATAGACTCCATAGCCTCCTCCCTAGCACGAAGTTCTTCCCTATGCTGTGGCAGGAACTTGAACCAGGGCTGTACAAAGAGCAGAGCAGCCCCCTTCCCAAATGAGCTATCTTGTTGGTTGGTCTCCAAATATTTTCTTTGAAGAAAAGTAATGTTAAAGATCATGAAGTTTAATAACATATGGTACACCAGTCATTTGGGCTAGTAAAGCATTTGTTGTTTTACTTCATGCTTGTGAATTACAAAAATAAAGTGATATTTAACAACCTGACATGTTAAGAATGAGTAAAATGGTGGATAGCAATTTTTTAAAAAAAAATAATGGTCTTTTTCACAGATATTTGTTTTCAAGCAATGAAATTATACAAGAGTACAGGTCCTGGAAAAGGATGATAGAGAACCTAGTGAGGGTTGTGTTGTTATGTGGAAAACTGAGAAATATTATGCATGTACAAACTCCTGTATTCATTGTCAAAAGTAAAACATTAATCCTCAAAAAAAGGGGGAGAAGGGGAGAAAAAGAAAATATATATATATATATTATACAAGCTATGTAAATGTGGAATTGTGAAAACTATGTAATTTGTAATATACATAGATTGCATACTTTAATATTTGACTTTAATATTTGATATTTAAAAATTATACATGTAGGATGAATAAGTAAACAACTATAATGAATATTAAAAATAAATTAATGTGGTAACAATAAACATAAATAAAGAAAAGTCTATTTTTAAATAAAGGTAAACCAATACATAGAATTTTTTGTTAAATTGTAAATAATAAATAAATAGGAAAAAGGTAAGCCCTAGACATTTATAAGCCTAGAGATCAACGTATCTCTAATCTTACAGTGTTGGTTTCTTCATTTAAGCAATGAAAGCAACTAAATAATAAGATTTAGATGAGAGAAAGGAAGTAGTAGTAAGGCTAAAGGTATCCAGTAATGCCTCAGTAAGTGTCTTTGTTAATTAAAGTATGAAATAAGAATGAAATCTAGGAATAATCTCTGAGTTCAAGTAACGTCAACACTAACAAAAAACAGTAGCTTTCCTAGAATTTTTTCAGTTAACACAAAATGAGTAGATCCATGCTTTTTTCTTTTGGTTAGGCAAATATTGCTAAGGACAGTGTAAGAAACATCGGAATTGTAGGGGCTAGGTGGTGGTGCACTTGGTTGAACGCACTTCTTAACAATGTACAAGGACCCAATTCAAGCTCTTAAGCTTCACAAGTGGTGAAGCGGTACTGCAGATTCTCTCTCTCTCTCTCTCCCTCTCTTCCTCTCTCTCTCTTTCCCTCTCCCCACCCCATGTTTCCCCCCTCATCTAAATTTCTGGCTGTCTCTACCAAACAAAGTAAAGATAAATTAAAAAACATTAAAAAAAAAACATTGGAATTATACATTTCCTTAAGGATATCATAAAATTATCTACAAAATCACTTCTCACTTAGACACCTACCATCATCACCACGAGTCCTCTGATTTTTCAATTGGAGAAAAAATAACTTCCAAATAGTAAGACCTTGTTTGATGTCATGCAGCTAGTAATAAAAAATTTGAGTACAATTGTGTGTTTTCTGAGATAAACATAAGACTATTTATTTATTTTAACTGCTCATCTCTGGCTTATGGTGGTACAAGGGATTGAACCTAGGACTTTGAAGCCTCAGTCATGAGAGTCTCAGCATAGCCATAACTATATCTACCTCAGCCTGTCAGCATATACTTCCCAATACTTCTTTCACTAAAATATATGTCCCCTATATCTAGGTTTAGGGACTTTGTTAGAAAGTGAACCACCTGGGATGGAATTAGAGAATACTATGAAAGGAAAGGTCTCACCCAAGTAATGAAGCTGAAGGGTTGTCATTCCACACCTGAAGTCTCTGGACATAGTCTGAGCTGAAGCTTGTCGAGGTGGCAGTCATTGCGTTGATTAGGTTGTGATTGGCTGATGCAATATTATTTGATATGGATTGGGAGAACCATGCGGGAAAGTGGGCCCTATCCTAAGGTTCTAGGACTGGGGGAAATATAGGCTCTATAGTTGAGATGTGAGGTTCCTGCTGTCTTAGGGTTCAAAAAGACAATCGATAGTTCATGTTATCATCACATTATTTAGGAATTGGGTTAACTTTGAAAAGTCCTTTTGTTAGGGTTTGCTGTACAGTACCCAGTATCTTGTATATAGCTGTGCTATTGGTTGCTTCTGATCTACTTGGTCTAGGCTTTTTGAGAGAGTCTGCATATCAAATACACAGTCTGTATATTAAAAAGACTTCCCTGGATTGAAGACCCCACCAATATGTCCTGGAGCTCAGCTTCCCCAGAGACCCACCCTACTAGGGAAAGAGAGAGACAGACTGGGAGTATGGACCGACCAGTCAACGCCCATGTTCAGCGGGGAAGCAATTACAGAAGCCAGACCTTCTACCTTCTGCAACCCACAATGACCCTGGGTCCATGCTCCCAGAGGAATAGAGAATGGGAAAGCTATCAGGGGAGGGGGTGGGATATGGAGATTGGGCGGTGGGAATTGTGTGGAGTTGTACCCCTCCTACCCTATGGTTTTGTTAATTAATCCTTTCTTAAATAAAAAAAAAGACTCAGTCTGTGTTTTGAAAAACTTCGAGACATACAATTAATTTTCCCCCTCTCATATTAATTAACTAGTGATTTATATGACTACACTTTACTAGGAGTGTACATAAACACCATTCCCACCACCAAAAGACTGTGTCCCACCCCACACACCCACACCCACCCCCCACCAGCCCAGGAAGCCGCATGTCTACCCCTCACCACAGGGTTTTTACTTTGGTGCCCTACTTTCAATTTAGTCAGGTCCTGCTTTTAGTTTCCCTTTCAGATCTTCTTTTTCAACTTCTGTTGATGAGTGGGATCATCCCTATAGACCAGGTTCTGTGAGAGAGAGCATATGTTCACACATATCCATAAACTAGTGCAAAATATATACCTGAAAGCAGAAGTACACTAGAGTTTGCAGTGAGTACCCCACCAACACTTCCTCTCAACTATTCCAACCTTTGGGTCCATGATTGCTCAACAATTTGTTTGGCTTTGCATGTTAACTCTTATTTCAGCCCCCAGGTTCCAGATGCCATCAGGATGCCAGCCAGGCTTCCCTGGACTGAAGATTCCACCAATGTGTCCTGGAGCTCCGCTTCACCAGAGACCCACCCTACTAGGGAAAGAGAGAGACAGACTGGGAGTATGGACCGACCAGTCAACGCCCATGTTCAGCGGGGAAGCAATTACAGAAGCCAGACCTTCTACCTTCTGCATCCCACAATGACCCTGGGTCCATGCTCCCAGAGGGATAGAGAATGGGAAAGCTATCAGGCTCGGGGGTGGGATATGGAGATTGGGTGGTGGGAATTGTGTGGAGTTGTACCCCTCCTATCCCATGGTTTTGTTAATTTATCCTTTCTTAAATAAAAAATAAATTAATATATATATATGTCCCCTATTGGGGGCTATTATAGGAAATTTCATAATTCTTTTCTTTATACCCTGAGTATCTAAAGTTTACTTACATATTTATTTACTTCTATTTCATTTTTCCATCTCTGGGACTTCACTTTGGACTGATATTCTCAGATAAAAAGACTAAGACCAAGAGGCAAAGTAAAAAGAAAGGAAATGACAGCACTGAAGTTTCCTTCGGTGCAAGGGGCCTGGGCTTTTAGCTTAATTTAAAGGCTGTTATGAGAGAAAGTGTATGCATCACTCTCTAATGAGAGATCGTGCGCATCAGATGTGGATGGGGCCTTGGAAAGGCATCTAATAGCAGCAGCCCTTCAGTAAATGAATGGGCCATATCATCAACTCTGTTTGCCCCCAGCAGTGTTAAGCTGAAGAATGCAGCGTTAAGCCCTTTCATGCTAGTGCTGGTGGCTGTGTGGCCTAAATTCAAAACTCATTTCATTCAGAAGAATAGGCAGTTTCAATGACTTGATGGATGTGCTGTCGTTGTTTATTGGTTATCTATTGATTGCTTACTGAGTCTCCAGCATACTGTACACCTGTGCAAGGCCCGGGACGCTTTATTTCCTGTTTTGATGTCAACTCTTACATAGTATAGTGTTTCCTAGCTATATTTTTTTTCCAGGTTTAAGATATTTAGCCAACAACTATCAATCCCCTCATTCTGCTAAGGCCTCTATTTTAATCCCCCACCTTTTGGTGGGGAGACATGGTTGATTAAAAATTAACAGGACAGTTGTTGACACATGGGTAATGTTTCTCATTTCACCAGGATAGGTGTCTGCAAAACACTCTCACCCCCAACTAGGGTCCTTTTCCACCACAGTGCACAAGGCCCTCCCCCACCCTCTCCCTAGTCTTTCCCCAGAGTCCTTTGCTTTGGTGCAACACACCAAACTCAGTACAAGTTTTGCTTTGTATTTCCCATTTCTCTTCTTGCCTTTTTAAGTTCTGAGTGCTAGTAAAATCCTTTCATATTTATCTTTCTCTTCCAACAGTCCAGAGATCACCTTGATCCAAACCTGAATTCTTCTTCTAACGTTTGCCCTTCTTCCTTAGCCAGTCAACAGCGTCAGGTTGAAAGCTGTCAGGAGCTGCTTGTTGCTGGCTTTGAAAGTGACTGGGATCCATGTGGATTCAGTTGGCTAGGAAGTATCATCAGTTTCCCCAATGAATGGGTACTCACGGGATGCACCACGAGAAGGTCGATCCAATGCATCCCAGAAACCTGAATAGTAACAGCTGACTCAAAGGGCTACTGTCAAAGGGGACCACAGATGCCTTTTCCTGACTTATCTGAATATTTTCTTCTTTTTTTTTTAATTTTTTTTTATTATTATTATTTTTTCCTCCTCCAGGGTTATTGCTGGGCTCGGTGCCTGCACCATGAATCCACCGCTCCTGGAGGCCATTTTTCCCCCTTTTGTTGCCCTTGTTGTAGCTTCGTTGTGGTTATTATTATTGCCCTTGTTGACACAATTCGTTGTTGGATAGGACAGAGAGAAATGGAGAGAGGAGGGGAAGACAGAAAAGGGGAGAGAAAGATAGACACCTGCAGACCTGCTTCACAGCCTGTGAAGCGACTCCCCTGCAGGTGGGGTGCCGGGGCTCGAACCGGGATCCTTACACCAGTCCCTGCGCTTTGCGCCACATGCGCTTAACCCACTGCGCCACCGCCCGACCCCCCTGAATATTTTCTTGATCAGACTCCCTTACTTTGGGACTGCTAAGAATGCTTTTCAAATAGCCTTCCTTTTTCAGGCTCTCATACTTCCAGACCAGGAATCAGAAAACCTGGAGAAGTTCATAGAATCTATGATTTTTTTTTTTTTGCCTCCAGAGTTATTTCTGGGGCTCGGTGCCTACACCATGAATCTACTGCTCCTGGAGGCAATTTTTTTTCCCCTTTTGTTGCCCTGGTTGATTTTTTTTATCATTCTTGTGGTTATTATTACTATTATTGTTCTTGATGTTGTCATTGTTGTTGGATAGGACAGAGAGAAATTGAGAATGGAGGGGAAGATAGACAGGGGGAGAGAAAGACAGACACCTGCAGACCTGCTTCCCCGCCTGGGAAGCGACCCCCCTGCAGGTGGAACCTTCTGTGCTGTTACCAAGTACTTGTCTTCTAATTAACAGAGTTGAAAAGGATGACATGTAACTTCTGTTAAATTATCAGTTTATCATGTCCAACCACCAAAAGAGTGTTTAGGAATAACATGGATTATAGAATAGAAAGTTCTGGACTTCCTTCCTTGAACACAACAATTTCATAGCAATGTGTATACAAACACTCTTTTTGCAAAGTCTAAAATCTACTTGAGAGTCTCTTGCACCCCCAAAGGTCAGTGTCCGTGCTCCCACTCCACCACAGTGGACCTGACATCTACCTTCCCCTCTGAGACTCTTACTTTAGTGCAATACTGCATCCTCAGTCCACTTCTGCTTTGTGTTTCCTCATTCTGTTTACCATCCTGTTAATCATTATTAAATCACTAATAAAAATTATATATATATATATATATGATCACATAAAGTTAAAGTTTTCTGGTGAATATAAACAGATAAACAGAATTCTGTAATACTATAATAAAGGAAAGAAAACCAATTTTATTTCTAATAGGAAAGCTCAAAACTAAAGGCCCCAAAATAACTATGGAATGTTACAAATTATATAACAATGATATATAAAATAAAGAAATGAATATACAATATAATCAATTGTAAATCATGACAACAAAAAACAGCTGAGATTATAGAAATAGTCCAGAAATCTTAAGAAAGAACAAAGCTGGCAACAACATACACTTTGCTTCAAATAGTATTACCAAGCCATAGTAACTGGACAATTATTCTGCTGCTGTAATAATATATCCCATAACATAGCTCAAAAATAACCAAAGAATGAGAACGGAAGCTGCATGGAGGGCAGGGAGTTACAATTACTTTACCATAACAGGTTATAGACCAATTTCCACCCAATCTGACCACCCCTGTGCTGCAGCACTCAGCCTTTATGAGTTTCAAACTGGGCAAAACACAAGCTCATTGGTGACAGAGTCCCACAAGGTGCTGACAATAAAGGTGAGAGCAGGTTGGCCACAATCAGAGCCGGCCACTCGGGAGACTGGAATGCAGAAGTGGGGGTTCACCAGGACCCCATGGATGTTTTCATTCCACTGCCATAGAAAGAGACACATAGACCAATGGGACAGAAAGGTGAGCCTTGGAATCCATTCTACCCTCAAGTCAAGATTATTCAATGGGAGAAGTGTTAGGGAGGTACTCACTGCAAACTCTAGTGTACTTCTGCTTTCATGTATATATTTTGCAGTAGTTTATAGATACGTGTGAACATATGCTCTCTCTCACAGAAACTGGTGTATATCTAGGTTTTGGGACTTTGTTAGATCAGCGGGGAAGCAATTACAGAAGCCAGACCTTCTACCTTCTGCAACCCACAATGACCCTGGGTCCATGCTCCCAGAGGGATGGAGAATGGGAAAGCTATCAGGGGAGGGGGTGGGATATGGAGATTGGGTGGTGGGAATTGTGTGGAGTTGTACCCCTCCTACCCTATGGTTTTGTTAATTAATCCTTTCTTAAATAAAAAAAAGAATATTCAATGGGTTAAATACATTATCTTCTACTAATGTGTCAGGATAGTTAGTATTGACATGTAAAAGACTATAATAAAAAAGAAAGAAAATTCCTTCTTGTTTGTTGACTCTGTATTCAGAACCTTTACTGAGTTTGTGCAGGGTTTAACCACATACACCATACCTATGGTATTCTTAAAATATTTGATTTTAGGGACTTGTCATCTTTGGGCAGAATTTGAGATCCGAGAAAGGATTTTAAATACATTTTCCACAGTGGTGGGGTGCAGAAGCGCCTATAATTGCTCAGGTTCAGCTCCCAGGTTAAAAATAGATTACATACATTTAAAATTATATTTTATTTGTTATTAATCATTTGTTACAAGAAGATTACAATGTATAGTTCCACACCACATCCACCACCAAAGTTCCATAACTTTCCCACCTTTTAAAGAGAATCACCATAGTTCACAAGTCTTACAAATAGTTTGCTTGCTTCTGTCTTCTTTGAACTTCTCCTTCTTATTCTCCTCCTCCTCCTCCTCCTCCTCCTCCTCCTCCTCCTCCTTCTTCTTCTTTTTACAAGTTCATGTAAATCAGATCTCTAGATTCTATGTATGAGGGAAACCATCTGGTAGTGGTCTTTCATCTCTTATTTCATTAAGCATAATCACCTCCAGCTCCATCCATCTTGTCCCAAAGGACACGGTCTCATACTTTGATCACATACTTTTGATTGTTATCTCCATTATTTATGATATTTGTGTTTTTTATTTTTTTATTTTTGATTTAATAATGATTGACAAGTTGATGGTATAAGAGGGGTACAATTCCATACAATTCCCACCACCAGAGTCCCATATCCCATCCATTGAAAACTTCCTTATTCTTTATCCCTCTGGGAGTATGCAACAAAATTCTTTATGGGCTGTCCTAGGTGGAAGGCCTGGCTTCTGTAATTACTTTTCTCCTGGACATGGGCGTTGACAGGTCAATCCATACCTCGAGTCTGTTTCTAACTTTCTCTAGTGGGGTAGGGCTCTGGGGAGGTGGGTTTCCAGAACATTGTTGAGGTTGTCTGTCCAGGGAAGTCAGGTTGGAATCATGATAGCATCTGTAACTTGGTGGCAGAGTAGTGGAGCTGAAGGGTTGAAATCCCAGGCCTGGTGTCTCTGGACACAGTCCTAAGTGAAATAAGATGAGGTGGCACAGGTTGCATTGATTTGGTTGAAATCAGCAGACATAGTAGCACAAAGTACGGGTCAACATGGGTATGAAGGAAAAAGAGCAAAGCCCCAGAGGTGCCAGGACTGGGAGAAATTCAGGTTTTATAGAGAATGAGGAAGGTTCCTTGCTGTCTTATGGTTTATAAGGCAATAGATTATGAAGATGATGATGATGATGATGATGATGATGATTATAACCAAGTTATTTGGAACTTGATTTACTTTGAAAATCCCATGGTCAGGATTTAATCTAGCATAGAAGATCTTACCATGATTTATGTCATTTAATGCTACTGGATCCAAGCATTCAAGATCCTTCTATGCTAAGAAGCTATATGTTTTTGTTTTTTTTTGTAGAGTTAGGAGAAAGACTGCTCTGATGAGATTCAGCAGAATCTAAAATCTTGTGTGATGACAAAATGCAGAAAGATAATTATAAGACTATTCTGGGTTATGAGACCACTGACATTGGCAGCTATGAGATAAGAAATAAACAGGATTTCCCACAGGCATATTGTCTGTTTCTCAGTCATCATTTTGACAGGAGCTGTTCAAAACGTGGAAGGAACATTGTTAAAACATCTGGAAGTTGCTTTCAAAGGTTTCCAGCTGTGTTTGCAAATTGAAACTTCAGTTTGGTCGGATAATATAGACAGCTATGCTTCTAAGTAGCTTTTGTGATTTGTGAAATTATTTTAGCTGCAAAAATTGACTTTTCTTCTAGCCACTTAACCAAATCAGTTGCATTATATGAGAAAGTTTTTTAGGAAGAAAGGGTTAAGTACACGTGGCGCAAAGTGCAAGGACTGGAGTAAGGATCCCGATTCGAGCCCCCAGCTCCCCACCTGCTGGGGGTGGGTCGCTTCATAGGCAGTGAAGCAGGTCTGCAGGTATCTATCTTTCTCTCCCCCTTTCTGTCTTCTCCTCCTCTCTCCATTTCTCTCTGTCCTATCCAACAACGATGACATCAATAACAACAAAAATAATAACTACAGCAACAATGAAAAACAACAAGGGCAACAAAAGGGAAAATAAATATTAAAAAAAATTAATAGGAAGAAAGGATACAGATTTATGCTTTTCTGAGAGCTGAAGGCAGTCAAGTAAAATATTGAGAAACAATGACTCAGAAATTATATCCTACCTTGTGAAATTTATTTGCATTGACAATCATATTCTGAAGCATTTTTAGATGCTGACAGAGTAGTTTTCCTTTGATGATATAAGTTTATAATAATCATCATTAAATTTTCTTCAGGAACATCTGGGCTGTTCACTCATGTGTTTGACTATTCCTAGAATATTCCAGATCATTATTTCTCAGTTTAATTTGTCAAACAGTGACTCCAGCTGGAGGGAGGTTAATAGGAAAAAAAATTGGACAGGATTAAAAGTACGGGATCAAGAAGATCATAAGCATAAATTTATGGAGTTTTATGTTGCTTTATGCCACAACACAGTTGAAAATCATTGTTCGACATCATAACTTTAGGTTTCATTGATGTTCTTTAGTGCCTCTAGTACAAGTGCTGTGATTTTAAGTTTTATATATTCAAGACTCAGTGATGTGAAATTCTGCTAATGTACAAAATTATATTAATTGGTTAACGCCTTATTCATCTTGTGTGACTATTCTTTTTGGTCTTTATATGAAAAAATGTCATATGTTTCATTAGCTCACAAAGAAACATCTTAAACAATAATGCAATTACCATTCATGCAACTATTACCTACTAAATGCAGGGAAACAATAAACAGTATAAAGACTGCAATATGGTTATGCCCTGTCGCTGTCAGCCCACATCGACACAGACACCAGAGTCTTCTTCCTCAATTCCCTTTATTTCCTTCTTATGGCCACCTTAAGTACCTTTCACTGTTACATAGTCAGCCAATGGGCATTAAGCAAGCATACAGCATTCATAGATCATGCAGCCTTCTACCAATCATAAAACAGTTCACGTGTACAGCATGCAGTCTGTTCAGTTGGATCGTCCAACTTCCGCAAAGTTGTTTACCACTTTACTGGTTTAGCCACCACATGGCCGGCGCCATCTTAGGGGCATGATGTGCAGTGTCATTATGGCTCCCGACAGCTCCCCCATTTATATATAATAAAATGAGCAGGGGACCATGCCTGTCTTAGGTTGTCCCAGAGTGTTCATACCCTTACCCGTCTTCAGCAGCCGGGCAGCTTGGCACGCCGCCTGTCTTAGGTTGGTATAGGAACCCCAGGGAACTTACCCATCTTTGGCTATTGATCCAGCATGCTTAGCCAGATTTGAGGGGTCTCTCCACCTTGGATAGCCAACATGGCCTGGACCATAATTTGTCATTCGACTCGAGCCTGTGCTCTGAGACGACACAGACAATAAAGGCCCAGGATGATGGCACCCACAAGCTCTGTCCCGAGGACCCCTACTCCAGCCCATTCTTTTAGGTGGGAGACTGCCGAGAGCACATAAGCGGCAAACTCTTTTGCCGTGGCAATCTGCATTTTGGTGGTATTAATGGAGAAAATTTGGCGTCTCATTGTCTTGGTCAGCGTGTCAAACTCAGTGGACCAGGTGCCATTGAGCATCAGGGATAATCACCTGGAGTGATTAGCTGCCAGACTGTTATTGACCCATGCCGTACTGGTGACACACACTCTAGGCACGCTCCGCACACAATGAGCAGCCAGCATACCCTCTATTTGCTCAACTGACTCTTGGAGAAGGTCTACCCTTTGGTTCACAATCATGATACCTGCTCTGAAGTGTTGAACAATAGCTAGATTGGTTTGTAAGGCCTCGGCTGTGGATGCGGTGAGATTATTTAGAGCTTCTGCAGTAGGTATGCTGGTAGTTAGGGAAATGCCTGCCGCCGCGGCAGCAGTGGCAGATACGGCAATGGCAGCAACAATTGCCGCTGTGATGCCAAAATCTCACCTGGGGCAGAGCAAAATCTCTAACTCTCCTTCCTCTATCTTAGTGGGTACAGGGAGATAAGTGGGTACCCTGGCCACTACAGCTGTGCCCATACCGTTCCAACATTGTGTCAGGTTACATCTCCCTGACTTACAAGGCAGCCGAGTGGTATTAACCGAAGCATGAACAATGAACATGAATGGGGGCTGTACACATACAGGTGTAGGGGGGAAGTTCAATGTAGCATTGCATTCAGAAGGAGAAACATCAGTTTCAAACATCCCTCCGGGAGTATAAGAATAGGTGCAGTTTTTCCACGTAGCCCCCCACACAAAGGAGAAAGGGGAAATGTCCGAGCAACCCCCGCCCGAGGTGCAGAACAGCCACACTTGCCAAGGGTTGACTGGGGCACCCTGCATGGGGTTGCCAAAGGAGTAGTTATATCCTCCAAAAGAGCTGTTGCTAAAGGTCGGGGGAACCTGCAAGGTGGAGTTGCACACCCGACGAGGGCAGACCTGCGGGACAGTGGCAGAAGTCACTGTGACTGCCCAGGGGCGCCCAGAGCTATTGGAGAAATGTCCCAGGGTCTGATTCAAAAGCGTCACACAGGGTCCAACAGAGTCTGCCGAGACCCTGGGGGCTTGAAAGCAGACAGTCCCTTGGAGTAGCAAGTCCGTGGTATTGAAGCATCCTGTGGCCGGGTCGAAAGGCACTGTAGGAAGTCCCGTGGAGGCATGTGTGGACAGGAAGGCTGGCAGGATTTTGGACTCATTGGTCACTGGCAGGGGGAATGGCCACGCGCGGGCCAGACTCCACAGGGTTTGCATTTGTGCCCTGGCCGTCGTCATCACCATCATCATGATCAGCAGGGCACGCGGGGGAGTCATCTTTATGGGTCACAGCACAGGTCAGCCTTTCCGGGATCCACACAGGCGTCTGCTGATTCTGTGGAAAAACACAGACAGAGCTTCGCACCCATCTAAGAACTGGGTCCAGGCTGGCCCAGTGGCTGGTTAAAGGATCTTTCCACATGACCATTTCTTTAAGGCCAGAGTTGGCAGTGGAGTGACGATCTGCTGCTGACTTCCCGTGCTCATCCAGGGATAGAAAATTAAGAGTAAAGAGAGCAATATGCAGCTTCTCTTTGGGGGAGCGAAATGTCTCCCCTATAACCCCCTTTTGTTTGTATAAGCAATTTTTTAAGGTGAGATGAGCATGTTCAATGACTCCTTGTCCTCGAGGATTATAGGGGATGCCCGTGGTGAGCAATATCTCAAAGGCTTGCAGGAATTCATAAGAGGCTTTAGAAGTATAAGCATGTCCATTGTCAGTTTTATACTGTTTTGGGGTCCCCCAGGCAGCGAATGCCTGAAGGCAGTGAGCGAAAACATCAGAAACCTTTTCTCCTGCATGAGAAGAGGCAAAAATAACACCAGAGAACAGGTCAATAGACACATGGATATATTGTAAGCGGCCGAAGGAGGGAAAGTGGGTAATATACACCTGCCACAGATGATTAGGTTGGAGGCCCTTAGGGTTGACACCCAAAGAGGGCTGGGGCAAAAAAGGGACACAATGGGTGCAGGATTTAACAATATGCCATGTGATTTGTCTGGTAATATTGAATTTTCGGCAGAGGGTGTTGGCATTGACATGCCAGCGGCTGTGAAAGGAAGCTGCCCATTCCTGAGCGGGGCAAATGAGATCAAATTTGGTAGCACTATCCGCAAGGGCATTACCTTCTGCTATAGGGCCAGGAAGATTAGAATGAGCCCTAACGTGTCCCACAAAGAAGGGCTCTCTGCGGCGAGTGATGATCTCCTATAAGGCAAGCAAATCCCGATGGATAGGAGAGGTGACCGCAATGGTAGCAGCGGTCTCCAGCATGCGGACAGCATTGACAACATACTGGCTGTCATAGACAAGATTAAATGGCTCAGGAAAAAGGCGGAAGGCCAGCAGGACTGCCGCAAGCTCTACCCTTTGGGGGGCGGAAGCGGGTATGACTACTGGATAAACCTGTCCTGCCGAGACTATGGCTCCCGTTCCATTCTTGGAGCCGTCAGTGAAAACAGTGCGGACGGCTGGCAGGGGCTGCAGTTTTGTGACTCTAGGGAAAATGATAGGGACTGAGTGGCAAAATTGGAGCCATGGGTGAGGTGGATAGTGGTTATCAAAGCGCAAGCTATGGAGGCATGCCAAGAGTGACCAGTCATCATTGAAGTGTACGAGGTGCATGATCTGTTCCTTAGTATAAGGGGTTACACAAAGTGTCGGTGCAGCGCCAAAGGCTGACAGGGCCGCACGAATGGCTTTATTAATAAGGGTAGCAACGGCCGTAGGGTAGTCAGTGATAATCTTATTGGGGGCAGAAGGCAGGTAGACCCAGGTTAAGGGTCCTCCCTGCCAAAGAACAGCCGAGGGACAGCTCTTTTCAGGAAGGACCATAACAGCAAGAGGCTGGGAGGGATCACAGCAGCTGGCCCGTCCCTCTGATAGACGGCACTCCACCAGGGTCAAGGCTGGAGTCAGCCGCCTAGGTGAAGCCAGCTGTGGATCTCCTTTAAGGATATCAAAAAGTGGCTGTAATTCTTGAGTGGTAAGCTTTAAGTAAGGCTGGACCCAATTTATGTTCCCCAAGAGTTGTTGAAAGTCATTGAGTGTATTTAAATTGTCAGTCCTAATGGTGAGCTTTAAGGGGTGCACAGACACTGTGTCAATCCTATTGCCTAAGTATTCCACAGAGTCAGTCTTTTGGACCTTTTCGGGGGCGATATCAAGGCCCCAGGAAAGTAGCGCCCACGTCACATGGACCAGGGCCTTTTCTAGGTCATTAAGAGAGGCTGCACACAGAAGAATATCATCCATGTAGTGGGAAAATAAAACCAGAGGGAAAGCAGATCTACTAGAGCGAATTGCCCGATCAACATAAAGTTGACAAAGGGTAGGACTATTCATCATGCCTTGAGGGAGGACCACCCATTCATATCACTGATCAGGTTGCATGTGGTTAAGGGCAGGTAAGGTAAAGGCGAACCTAGCACAATCATCAGGGTGAAGAGGAATGGAATAAAAACAATCTTTGATATCTAAAGCTACCACGGGCCAAGCTTTGGGTAAGGCGGTTAACAATGGCAGCCCCAGTTGCACTGGACCTAGAGGAGACATCTGAGCATTAATCTCTTGGAGGTCATGTAAGAGCCTCCATTTGCCTGATTTCTTTTTAATGACAGATAGGGGTGTTCCACGGTGAAGTGGAGGGTCTAACGTGTCCTGCAAGCAGCTGATCTTTAACCAGGGCATGTGCTGCGTTCAGCTTCTCCTTTGTTAAGGGCCACTGAGCCACCCACTTAGGAGCACCAGAGATCCAGCGGATTCAGTGGCCCTGGGTGAAAACCTGTTGTTTTCACCAGGCTATGTTGTTTTTGCCGGGCTGGCTTCACGGGCGGGTAACAGACGATCAGGGACTCATGGTTGAGCTGTAGGCAGTATCTCTTTATTCATGCAGGACGCAGCACAATCTAAGCCGAGCTAAGCTAAACTCAAGTACCGTAAAACTCACTATGCTGTCTTTATATATACTTGCCAAGTAGGGTGGAAACAAGATGTGACATAGAGAGGGTGGAGAGAAAAGTGACTGGTGAAAACCAGGGTATGACAAGGAGAGGATCAGGATGTGACAAGGAGAGAGGGTGGAGCAGGCGAGAATTCTATCACTGAACCACTAATGCCCTGGAGGGAGGGTGGTGCTTGTTAACAGCGGTTATGTAAATAGAATGAAGTGGTTGTGTAAATAGAATAGTGTTAAGCAGGGGGGATTTAAACCAAATGAAACAGAAGGGGTCTCATGCATACCAACAAAAACCCAGTCCGGACCTGCCGGAGCAGGGGTCTGGACACACCGGCGTTGTAGCTTCCTGTTCAGTAGTGCCCAAGCCTCCACCTTTGTATCCCATTTGGAGCATCATGTTCCAGGCCTGTTGGCTATAGTTGCCCTCATTGGTGAGGATCATATTCATTCCCATGAGAACATCTCTCCCCCAAAGTGAGACAGGCAGGTCACAAACATGGTTTGAAGGTGCCTTTATGTTTCTTCTTGTCTTCCCAGTGTAAATGGTCAGCACTTTGATCAGGGCTGCTAGTGACCCCTAGACCATGCAGCGTCTGCGCTGCCTTCACCAGGTGCCATTCTCGTGGCCAGTCACAGGCGCGAATGATACTCCTATCTGCGCCAGCATCTAGGAGGCCTTGCAAGTCTTTGCCATTTATGGCCAGGGTAAGGATGGGGTGCTCTCCAAGCTGCATGGATAGAAAAGCCATAGGGTCCCCGAAGAACTGAGGCCTTTCTCACCACGTACTAGTGGGTGAGAGGGGAAGTCTCCGTGGTTGCTGGGGAGTATTAACAATTGGGCTATTCTGTCACCGGGGACAATAACAGACACCCCTCTGGGGGAGGATACCAATATTTTCAGTTGTCCAAAAAAGTCGGAGTCAATAACTCCGGGATGCATGGACAAGCCCCGTAATGTCGCAGAACTCCGCCCCAAAAGCAAGCCAACGGTGCTTTCAGGCAAGGGCCCCTTGAAATCTGCAGGGACGGCAAGGGCCCCCTGAAATCTGCAAGGGCCCCTTGAAATCTGCATCTCTGGGGTTAGTACCAAGCTGGTGGTGGCGCAGAGGTCCAATCCTGTGCTCCCTGTGGTGGCCCTCCTAGGGGGATCGTGGGCTCCCCCTAGTGAAGCAGCTGCTGCATCACTCCATGCATTTGCCCTGGGCGCCAGAGTGGGGGGCCGCTCGGGAGTTTTTTGTTGGGGCACCCTGACTTGCAGACAGCGGTCTGCCCGCCTTATCTCTAACTGACCTGCATTCATTGGCCCAGTGATTTCTTTTCCCACAGTGAGGGCAGAGACTGAACTGCCGGCGGGTATTCATGTCCTTATTTGGGCAGTTCCTGTTGAAGTGCCCCTGTTTGCCACAGCGGAAGTAAGAGCCATTTCCGGCCTGCCTACGTCCACTGGCCTTGTCTAGGCCCTGCGCAATAGCTGCAGCCATAACCTGAGCCATGACTGTCTGCGGAGTAATATCTCTGCAGATCTTTAGGTAGTCTTCTAAAGTCTTGCCCCTATGGGGTGTGATGGCTTCTCTACACCATTTATTGGCTTGCTCATAGGCCAGCTGCCTAACGAGGGGTGCCGCCGCCTCGGAACTACCGAAGATGCGGCTGGCCATAGTCAGCAGGCGATCTACAAAATCAGCGTAGGGCTCATCAGGCCCTTGAAGGACCTTAGTGAGCATGCTCTGACTGTCTCCTGGGGGCTGGAGGGTTCTCCAGGCTTTCTTGGCTATGGTGGCCAATTGAACATACACTCCTGGATCATAATCTATCTGGTTATCATGTCCCAAATAACGCCCTCTGCCAAGAAGCATATCTTTGTTCCATTGCGGCCGCCCCTGATCTGCATTTCTCTGGGCATATTCTTCAGCTACCTCTCTAAGGGCTGTCTTCCACATCAGATATTGACCCCCGGTTAAAACGCCCTTAGCCAGGTGAGCCCAATTCTCAGGGGTCATCCAGGAGTCGCTAATCAAATCCAGAATGCCCAGGGTATAAGGTGCATGTAGGCCATACTTCTCCAGGCTATCTTTCAGCTGTTTAATCCATTTAAAGTCTATAGGATTGAACTCTCGGTTGCCCGAGAGGGGATCCTCGACTGCTGGAAAGGCTCTGCACTCAGGCAGAAGTTCAGACCATTTACGAGTCCGGCAGGAGGAGCAATAGCAATGAGCACAACAGGCGACCCCCGGGCCCTTTTCTTGCCAGTAGGGGGTTCCCACCCCCAAGGTGCAGCGGGTGCGGAAGGTAAAAGGGGAGTGGGGGCGGGGCCGGGGTCCCAACTAATGAGGTCTGTGACCTTCTCCTTTTCTCTCCCAGAGTCTGTGATTTTTATGTCTTTTATCTGCAACCCCACCAGGTCCAGTTCTTCTCCAGAGAGTCCGCCTTCCTCCTCTGATAGAGGACCACATTCAGATCTTTTTTGTGAGCATTCCTCTTTAATCTCTTCTAATATGTTTCCTCCAGTTTTAATGTAATCTTTGAACTGACCTCCCCTCTTCACTAGACGGGATTTGATCAGGGTCCACAATCCCAAAGTTCTCAGGGGCCCCTCCTTGTCCTCTGTCTTTCTGAAAACTTCTCCAAGGTGCTCCCATTGTGGGACGGTAAGAAGTCCCTCTTCCAGAAACCATGGAGAGACCTCTTCTACCGTGGACATGAAAGTCCTAATGGTCCCCATCTTAACGGGGGTCCCATTACTCTTCAGTAATTTCTTAATAGTTCCCTCCATGTGCTGGCTTGACTGAAAGCCTCCCATGGCAACTCCCTGCTTCAAAGCAGTTTAACCTGTGATCACAATCCTGCACTTCTCGCAGCTCCCTAGTCTGTTTGACTAGCTTTCGGACCGTAGAATCCTGGGTTTCAGCACCACTTGTCGCTGTCGGCCCGCAACAACGACATGGACACCAGAGTCTTCTTCCTCAATTCCCTTTATTTCCTTCTTATGGCCACCTTCTTCTTCTTCTAGCGTTTGCTCTTCTTCCGTAGCCAGTCAACAGCATCAGGTTGAAAGCTGTCAGGAGCTGCTTGTTGCTGGCTTTGAAAGTGACTGGGATCCATGTGGATTCAGTCGGCTAGGAAGGATCGTCAGTTTCCCCAATGAATGGGTACTCACGGGATGCACCACGAGAAGGTCGATCCAGTGCATCCTATGGCCACCTTAAGTACCTTTCACTGTTACATAGTCAGCCAATGGGCATTAAGCAAGCATACAGCATTCATAGATCATGCAGCCTTCTACCAATCATAAAACAGTTCACGTGTACAGCACGCAGTCTGTTCAGTTGGATCGTCCAACTTCAGCAAAGTTGTTTACCACTTTACTGGTTTAGCCACCACGTGGCCGGCACCATCTTAGGGGTGTGATGTTCAGTGTCATTATGGCTCCCGACAATTCCCTATATGCATGTTCGCGGCAAAAGTAAACACTGCCTACACTTTTCCCTGCCCAGGAATTTTTGTAGACAAACATCAGGGTTCTGCAAGTAATTTTGTAATATTTATGTTATGTTCTGATATTTTCCTCTAACAGAAACAGGGTAATTAAAAATGGTGAGATAGCTATGGTTCCATCTCTTTCTTAATTCCCCTCTCTGTTTTTCACTTCTGACTTTGAATTGATTTTAGACTAAGAGAAAGACTATAAAGTATGCAGATATTTTTCACATCTCTCACCTTTTCCCAATGCTAATGTAATATTTTAATGTATAACATAATAAAAACAAAAAATTGCATTGCTACAATAATTACAAAGGTCAATAACATTTGCCATAAAATGCAAATTAATGAACTTTGTAGTTTTTCCAGACCAAATAATCTCTATAACAATTACTCATTATTTCCCTTGTGAAATTTAAAAAAAAAAACAGTCACATGTGAGTGAATGTCACAGAATTCCAGAAAACTTTATTTACAAAGACAGGTACTAACATAGTTGAGTCTGAAATAAAAGAACTTCTCTTTTAATATTTTTTTCTTTAAAATTCTTTTTTCATTCTAGGTTACTATTCAGAATCCTACATGCCTTAATTTCTTCACTCTCTTAATTTCCTGCTTAGGTTAACTTTCATTATTCTTTCTCTTGAATATTTTTTTAAAACTGTTCATATATTGTTTTGTCAAATGTATCTCAATTTGCATTTAGTCTTATTTTTTATTGTAACAGCATCTGTCTAGTGGTGATTTGTTCTTTCATTCATTTCTTCTATATTTATTCTTGTTTCATTTTGTTCATTCATTTGCTTATACTCGTGAATACTTTATTCAGAAGTTCATAATTCAATGCTATCAATGTACTTTATCTCTCAGGTTATTTAAATAGCGTTTTGCTTGTTCTTTCTACAAGAGCTAAATTTTATAGGATGGGTACTGGTGCATTCAGTGGAGTGCACAGGCTGCCATGCATGAGAACCAGGGTTCACACCCCAACTCCTTAATTGCAGGGAAGAAGCTTCATGAGTGATGCTGGTGTGTCTTTCTCTCTCCCTCTATTCCTCTATGGCCACTCTCAATTCCAGTCTCTATTCAATTAAGTAATTAAGAAAAGATACATTTTCACATTGCTACTTTCTGATATGTTTGTTTACAAATCATATTTTCTTAAACACCCCACTTTCTCATTTAGACAGGTCATCTAGGCAGAGAATCAATAAAGAAATAAGAGAATTGACTGAAAAGATAGATCACATTACGTTAGATTAGATTAGATCTTCTAGACATTTCCAAAGTTACACACCCCAAGAAACTGGGATACACATTCTTTTCGAGTCCACATTGGACATTCTCAGGCATAGGCCATATGTTAGGCCACAAAGACAGTATCAACAAATTAAAGAGCATTGAAATCATCCCAAGCATCTTCTCAGACCACAGTAGAATGAAGCTGACATATAACAACAGAAAGTTAGTAAAAATACCAAAATATGGAAACTCAACAACACACTACTTAACAACTGCTGGGTCAAAGAGGATATTATGGAAGAAATTAAATGTTTTGAGAATCAAATGAAAATGAAAACACAAACTATCTAAATATTTGGGACACAACTAAAGTAGTACTTAGAGGGAAATTTGTAGCCATACAAGCACACATTAGGAAACAAGTAAACAAAAGAGAGAGAAGAGAAAAAGAAAGCATTAGAATTTGTGACCTTTCTTTTGAAACTTATTTATTGATTTACTAGAGAGAGTATACTAACATATCACTCCAGTATATGCCATGCCAGAGATTGAACCCCTGATCTTATGTGTAAAATCTCTACCCTCTATTGCTGATCTACTTCTGAATTGCTGGTAGATATGGTCCAGGGAGATATGGAAATGCACCTATATGCTAAATCCATTTAAATTTTATCTGAGGTCATTCAACCATCATAAAACAATAAAGTGATGATTGGATGACTTCATTCAACCATCTTGCCCTGGGTATGGTGGACCAAACTTAAACTGGGGATGGTGTAACAAACTTGGACTGAGTATGATGTATCAAACTTGGTCTGGTTATGGTGTATTACACCAAAACAAAGGACCCTGGGGAAGAAGGAAAAGTAATGGGATAGAGAAGCCCTGGGATTGTGGGACATGAAGATGGGAAAGGACCTAGAGGAGAGAGTGTCTTGCAGACACCAATCATGGGGATATGAAAGGTTAAACCTATGTGTCAACAACCATACTGGAAACCCTTAATCTCCTAGTAAACATACCAAGAATAGACCCAAATTATAATTATTTCATTTTGAATATTTGTCTCCATTTATAAAATTTTGGTTGCTATTTTTGAAAATTATATATATGTACATATACCTATATGTTTATAAAGAACTCTGGATGAGTCCATTATGGGCAGTTTATTATGAAAATAATAAAAACTAGGAAGGGAATAGAGATGCTGACAGACAAGTGAGATATGAAAAATGTACCACTCTATCTGACAATCAAATGATTAAAATTTTTATTTAAGCCACACAGAGTTGCAACTAGGAGTTTTCATCTTAAAACATAAAAAATTAACCTTATTCTGACTTGTAAGCAACTTCTTCCTTAAACTGGATAAACACTATGCTTAGTCCGAAAAGCATTTTAAAAATGCTAACTTTCCTAACTGCTACTACCTTTTGTTTCTAAATTCTTCTGAGAAAAAGCAGTATGAAGAGGGACCATAAATAGAAGCAATGATAAGAGCTGTCTTTCTTTTAGTATTCATTGCCATTGTCTGACCTTCAAGCATATGGAGAGAATCTGGATTTGTGGTCTGTACCTTTTGACATAAACTGTGCTGAACACATGGCCTTTCCAAAAATACTTCAGGAAACAGTTCTGAGTATCATTCATCATCTCTTGCCACAATGACACCTCGTTGCAAAGGAAAGTGAAAATTGTTGCTATAAGGGCAATAGTTGATGAGAAATGGAAAAAAAAAAATAGTTAGCTTGGTAGCTAATAAAGGATATTAGAAGATGCCCTGTGATACTAAGAACTTTAATAATGCATGCACCAGAGACCACACGGAAATTAATGAGCAAAAGCAGAAGAGCATGGATGCTTCCTTTATTAGGACTTAGTCATTTCCATTTGTGACAATGTTTCTCTTGATTTTCGTGCAGAGAGAATCTGTTCAAAGGTTGAGCTGGCAAGATAGCTCACACAGATAGTACACTCCTTTACCATGAGTAAACCCAGCTTTGAGCCTAGCTCCCAGCACGCTGATGGAAATGGTGGTGCCCTGGTCCCTCTGCCACTGTCTCTCTGCCTTCTCTGCCTCTATCTAAAAAACAAAAAGTGAGGCAAATAAAGAAGGCCTGTTCTTATAAATGTGCTTATAAAATGTTGTCTTAAATTCATATTGCATATTTTCAGGTGTATTCAAAGCACATATTGAAAGCAGGTTAAACAATATTATATCAATTTACTAAAATACCCTATGGGTCATCAGTGTTCAATATAAGAGAATTATATATATATAATATATTAAATATATATATAATAATATCAAAGGACATAAATTATGGTAATGTTGTGTATGATACAGCAAATCCTAACAAAGGGATTTTCAAAGTTAACCCAATTGCCAAATAATATGATTACACCAATAACTATCTATTACCTTCTTAAACCCTAAGACAGCAGGAACCTCCTGCTTCCTCTATAGAGCCTATATTTCCCCCAGTCCTGGAACCTCTAGGGTGGGGCTCATTTTCCTGCATGCTTCTCTCAATTCATACCAAATGATATTGCATCTGCTGATCCCAACCTAATCAAGACAAAGAGTACCACCTCAGCATGCTTCACTTCACACTGTGTCCAGAGACTTCAGACGTGGAATGTCAACCCTTCCCCCTCATTACTCAGGTGAGACCTTTCCTTTCATGGTATTCTCTAATTCCCTTCCAGGTGGTTCAATTCCTAACAAAGTCCTAAAACCTAGATATACACCAGGTCCCATGAGATAGAGCATATGTTCACATGTATCCATAAATTACGGCAAAATATAGACCTGAAAGCAAAAGTGCATAATAGCGAGTCGGGCAGTAGCACAGCGGGTTAAACGCAGTTGGTGCAAAGAGCAAGGACCGGCATGAGGATTCCAGTTCAAGCCCCGGGCTCCCCACCTGCAGCTGAGTCACTTCACAAGCAGTGAAGCAGGTCTGAAGGTGTCTGTCTCTCTCTCCCCATCTCTGTCTTCCCCTCCTCTATTCATTTCTCTCTGTTCTATCCAACAACAACAACATAAATAACAACAACAATAATAACTACAAAAAATAAAAACAAGGGAAACAAAAGGGAAATAAATAATTTTAAGTGCATAATAGTCTGCAGTGAGTCAGTATAAAGTCATAATGAAATAGTGTCTACCTAGACTTAGATACCCCCCTTATCTACTTCCTATTACACTTCCCTCACTCACTCCAAAGCTAGCCTTATCAAAGCAAGGACTGCAAAAGCTGAATAAGGGCAATAGACTAGCAGCTATCTACAAAACAGAACCCCCCCCAACTCTTCATCTGTGCTATTCCAGCCTTTAGGTTCCTGATTAGTCAACAATTTGTTTGGCTTTATATGTTAACTCTCTTTTCAGCCACAAGTTTTCAGATGCTAGCAGGATGACAACCAGAATTTCCTGGACAGATGATGCCACCGATGTATCCTGGAGCCCCACTTCCCCAGAGCTCACCCCACTAAGGAAAGATAGAGACAGACTGGGAGTATGGATTGGCCTGTCGAAGTCCATGTTCAGCAGGGAAGCAACTACAGAAGCCAGACCTTTCACCTTCTGCATCCCACAATGACCTTGGTTTCATACTCCCAGAGGGATAAAGAATAGGAAAGCTATCAGGGGAGGGGATGGGATATGGAGTTCTGGTGCTGGGAACTGAGTGGAGTTGTACCCCTCTTCTCCTATGGTTTTGTCAATGTTTCCTTTTTTTTAAAGTTTATTTATTTATTTATTTTTGATATTTATTTATTTCCTTTTGTTGCCCTTGTTGTTTTTGTTGCTGTAGTTGTTATTATTGTTGTTGCTGTCATTGTTGGATAGGACAGAGAGAAATGGAGAGAAGAAGGGAAGACAGAGAGAAGGAGAGAAAGATAGACACCTGCAGACCAGCTTCACTGCCTGTGAAGCCACACATTTGGCCTGCTGCTAGCAGGGGAAACTAAGTGTGAGAGGCTTGTAGGCTTTCTGTGAGCTTGAGAGACTAACAAGGAGAAATTGAGTCTGGGAGACTTCACTCTTGGCTCATCTCTATAAGGAGAGAGGCTAACAAGTGGGGTGTCTATCCAAACCTCCATCCAAGGATGGGAGACCTCCCCTAAGCTCTAGCAAGTTTTCACATAGTCCCACATGTGTGTCTGTTTGGTGATGAAATATTTACTGTGTTCAAAAAGCCTCATGGTAATATAGAAATTGGTCAGTGAAAACTTGAATTACATTTCAAGGAAATTCAGAAAAAAGTTTTCCTCAAGAAATCAAACAAAAGAATGAGAGAACATTAGTTATCACTTTGAAATAGAATTCCAAATAAATGGTCAAAAACCACTGTTTGCATCTATCACACAACTTTCTGTTTCTTTTATGGACTCATAATAAAACTATAAAATCCACATAGGTCACAACTGTTAACTCTGTTCACTTTCTTCTCTGTTCCCTCCCCCCATTTAATTATAACCAGGGATGCTTTTTTACAGACTATCTAATCACATTTGCAAATGAAGGTAAGCTACCAACAACACTGTAATTACTCAGACATCTATTTAAACATGTCTTATTAAGGCATCCACATTATATTAGATACTTAAATGAAAATATATGTTCGTAGGAAACTTTTTTATAGTATTTTGATATTTTTCCTGGTTGAAGAGATTGTAAGTACAATTTAGGAAGCATGGAAATATACATTTAGATAAGAATACTGAAGTTCTATCAGCTGATTATTTTTCATACAAACATTTTTTAACAGAATACCACTGTCCTCAAGGTCAAGTTTTATACTTGAATCATCATTAGGATGTTTACTTGTTAGGAAGACTAAATAAAGGAAAAATAGAGGGTACATACAGAGTAGCCAAAAATCCTACCTTAAACCATAACTTGGAACCTATCTAAATACTGAGAATTCTAAGAAGCAGTGCCATTCTTTTTCCAAAAACTATGGGTATTTAAAATATTTTAAAATGAAATTACTTATTTTATTTTATATTCTTTTTTATATTCATGTAATATACTATTTTATTGTCTGTTTCTCTTGACCAATTAATAGTTTAATCAGAAAAATAAAGACTGGGGCCAGGAGGTGGTGCACCAGTTGAGCACACATATTACAACACTCAAGGACCTGGGTTTGAGCCCCCGGTCCCCACCTGCAGGGAGAAAGCTTTGCAAGTGGTGAAACGGGGCTGCAGGTGTCTCTCTGTCTCTCTCACTCTTCATCACCTCCTTCCCTCTTGATTTCTGGCTGTCTCTATCCAGTAAATAAAGATAATAAAAACATTTTTAAAAAGAAAAAGAAAGACTAGATAGATGAAAACTAAGAAAGTCAAAGAAACTCTCACAAATCTAGAAAAGTCTGAAACGGCATAAGCAATCAAATCAAAAGTATCATCTTGGATGAAATTTTGAGGCAGAAAATGGACACTAGATAAAAACTAAAAAGACAGGATTCGGGCAGTAGCGGCGCAGAGGGTTAAGTGCACATGGCGCAAAGCGCAAGAACCCGAGTAAGGATCCAGGTTGGAGCCCCCCGCTCCCCATCTGCAGGGGAGTAGCTTCACAGGTGGTAAAGCAGGTCTGCAGGTGTCTTTCTCTCCCCATCTCTGTCTTCCCCATCTCTCTCCATTTCTCTCTGTCTTATCCAACAGTGATGACAACAATAATAACTACAACAATAAAACAACAAGGGCAACAAAAGGGAATAAATAAATATTTTTTAAAAATTAAAAAAAAAAACTAAAAAGACTTCAAGTAAACTATGGAACACAGTTAACATTGCATAGGTACTGACTCATTAGTTCCAACAAGCACCATAGTGTGCAATTGACACAAAAATCTCCTGGAAGTTTGATTTATTGCATTCTCAACTATAGTGTTAAAATACAGATACATTTTTTGCCCTGATACTTTCATTAATAAATTATAAGCATATGATAGGTTTCCTTGGGAAAAGCCATATCATTTTATTTTTACCCAGATCCTACATCTAAGATTCTGCAATCACTATTTTCTCTAATCATACTCTAGTAAAACTCACTGAAATACAGATATTATGAATCCATTATTGGAATTTTGATTAGATTAAATTATTGGAATCTGTAATTCTGTAGCCACCCTCAGAATATTACAAAGTAAATAGTTAAAAATTTTTGAAAATACTTTTCTCCTTTCAGAAATCTTAGACCTGAAGTAAAATAAAATTTTAAACATTTTCAAAGAGTTTCATTTTAGGCCATGATGTAGTAAGGAAATAGAATGCTTACTCTCCCATTATAATGACTTGAAAAATGAGCAGAAATAATTCCTGAAATCCTTATTTTCTCTATAGAAGTGATATTTTGGATGGTGAACCAAAGGAAGAGAGACTCAAACAAAGCCCATATTATTCTGCAAATTTGAGTTGGTGTTACTGAACACTGTGACTGACAGTAACCAGGGCCTGAAGAGACTGGGTGGTGATGTCGGCAGAATTATAGAAACAAAGGAGTGACCCAGAATAGTATCTCCAGAGATTTATGCATGATCCTGTCATAATTCACTGACGGAAGGACTGCATATCCATAGCTTAAAATTCTACAAAGCTAGGTAAAGAATATCTGGAGTGTAGAAACTGAATAGTCCCCCAAAGAGCAAAGAATGAAGGCAGTTCTCTTTTATTTATCAGGGTAAAGGCTATAGTGACTGCAGAATACATCACAGAAGATTCCAAAGTAGTTCAGGAGAGTGAGGGAGAGAGAGAGAAAGAGAGAGAGAGAGAGAGAGAGAGAGAGGGAGATTGCCTCCAGATCTATCACTAAGAATCCACAGATCTGGCAGCCATTTTTTTTTCCACCACCAGATCTCCATATCCCATCTCCTCCCCTGATAGCGTTCCTATTCTTTAACCCTCTGGGAGTATGGAACCAAGGTCACTATGGGGTACAGAAGGTGGATGGTCTGGCTTCTGTAATTGCTTCCCCACTGAACATGAGCATTGACAGGTGGATCCATACTCCCAGTCTGCCTCTCTCTTTCCCTAGTAGGGTGGGACTCTGGGGAATCAAAGCTCCAGGACATATTGGTGGGGTCGTCTGTCCAGGGAAGTCTAGTCACATCCTCCTAGCATCTGGAACCTGGTGGATGAAAAGAGAGTTAACATACAAAGCCAAAGAAATTGTTGGACAATCATGAACCTAAAGGCTGGGATAGTGCAGGTGAAGATTTGGGGGGTCCTCCATTTTATAGATAGCTAGCAGGTATATTTTAGTTATATTCCAAAGGACCTGTGGCTATACTAGTTTTTTAATTTTTTTCCCTGAGCCTGAAATCTGAAATGCAGGTGGATCCAACTTATTGTCTGGGGAGATGATGTCATGGCTGTAAAAGGACCAGAAAGCTGGATCAGGCAAGAGAGTAGCTCCCTAATATGGGAAAGGGGTATAAATATTGTTGACTGTAAAAGGAAGCTCTCTTCAATAAATGGTGCTGGGAAAACTGGGTTGACACATGCAGAAGAATAAAACTGAACCACCTTATCTCACCAGAAACAAAAATCAACAACAAATGGATCAAGGACCTGGATGTTAGACCAGACACTATCAAATACTTAGAGGAAAACATTGGTGGGACACTTTCTCACCTAAACTTCTCTAAATTATTAATTCCCCAATTAAAAAATATTTGTTAAGGTAAAAAGGAAAAGACATGTTTTGTATATTTTATATTATTTTAGGTACTACCACTGGGCCTGAACTAAATAGTATTTACTATTTGTAAAATAAACAGAATTAAGACATAAATATGACACACACATTCTTCTAAGTTAAACAGCATGATTTAAACTTCAGAGCAGTAATGCAGGTTGCTAATCATAATTACCATCATATCTGTTTTATAGAAAAGTTGAGAAGTAGAATTTTAGATTAAAGACACTTGATTTACATTTTGATACAACAGCAATAACTAAAATAATGACTCCCAGACCAAGGGGTCTTAACTTTGTTCAGATCCACTGAATAGCAAAGACAAACACTATCATAGGTATTTTCTATTAACTTGAATATGTTTCTAAACAGACTATGAATTTCAAAAGGACATGTATCATATCCTTCCTTTCACTGAATATTTACTAAGTCATCTGTTGTTGGGCATAGAATATAAAAACTTGGCAAATAGTTATTCATGTTGAATGTTGAAACTAACACATTTTTATTGTATAGTTCAAAATATCATTTACTAAAATATTTTTAGCGTCATAATCTGATTTGTAGTAAAGTCAGTTATAGCTATTTTGGGCCTTTTAGAAAAATCCAAATCAGTTTTTTGATTTAGTTTCTTCTTCTTCTCCCACCCCCGTCTCATTTAATTAGGGGATGAATGGTTAGCAGCAAGACTGTCTACCCCCATGCTTCACGTACCTAGGAGCCCATTGTCCTCCCCTAACTTCCCCTCTCCCACTCCTTCCCAGAGTTTCTTGCTTTGGTCCAGTACTCCACACGCTGTCTAATTTCACCCTCGGTTCCCTCTTTCTGACTTGGTTACTTGGGTTACACCTATATGTGAAATCACCAGCTATTGACCCCTCTTTTCCTCACTTGTCCCCAAAATTTTTCCCTCAGGTTCCAACTGAAGTGAGGGGAAGACTGAGATTTTCGAGTCTCAGGTCTAGTATCTAGCTTTTTGATATTTGGCCTTGGCTCACCAATTTTTTTGTCATAATGCTCTATTTTGTCTTTCCTTTCCTAATTAATGCACTTCTATTATTGCTGTTGCTTCTGTTCCAAGGTTTTTTTGTTTTTGCTTTTTTTTTGGGGGGGGAAGGAGTGAGGGGAATTAATAGTTTATAGTAAATACAGTTGTTGATATATGTATAAAATTCTTCAATTTTATATGAAACATTCTCACCCCCAACCTAGGTCCCTCTTGGCCACCATGCATCAGAATCCATCCTCCCACATTGATGATCTCATCTAGAGTCTTCTGCTTTTCCTGTACGACTCCTTTCAGGACTTATTTCAAAGGCATTTTGTTGTCCATAAAGGGTTCAGCCTGATATTGAAATGATCAGAACGGAAACTAACTTTAGGCACTAAATTGTGCTAAGCAAGTTTTTAAGGTTAGTTTATAGCTTCTTAAAGTTGAATATTTATAAAAGTCCAGAACTTGATATAAATATCTTTTTATTGATCTTTAATATTCATCGCTTCTTGAATCCAGCAAAGATGAATCACTGAATATCTAGATGTTTATGCACAATAACACAATTTTACAGCCTTTAAAACGTTATTGCATTGCCATATAACTGAGGGCCAAAACGAAATTAAAAACATTTCAGCTAATTCCGCATCCAATAAGGCTGAATTATATTTATACTTTGCTACAATGCAGCTGGCATACAAAAAAGTAATGAAATCTAAAAATAAAGGAAAAGTTATGAATAAAATGACCAATGACTTATTTTCTTCAAAACCACTTTAGATAAAATTACACATTTGTATTATTTCTGACTTTTTATATCAAGTAGAAACAATTTTCAAATTCTAAATGGATAAATTTACCACTTGTGTAAAATTAAAATCAGAAAGTTATTAATGTACTTTCACTAGTCTAAGCCATAAAACTATTTTAATGCTTCCTGGAAAAAAAAAAGCATTTCCAAACAATTTCCTTTATTATCCACTTTTACAATTGCTACTCCTATATGAGCATTATTAAATTGATTACTGAATATATGACATTTTCATCTTATGTATATAGTCAAAATCCCAATGGTACAACAGGATGAAGCTTTGGTGGAATATATAATGAACTAATACCTATCTTTTCTTTGAGATTTATTAGTGATGTAATAATGATTTACAAGATTGTAAGATAATAGATTATTATTCCATACAGTTCCTACCACCAGAGTTCCATGTCCCATTCTCTTCAATGGAAACATCCCTACTCTTTATCCCTCTGGAAATATGGACCAAAATTCCTTTTGGGGTGCAGAAGGTCTGGCTTCTATAATTGCTTCTTGTTGGACATGGGTATTGGCAGGTGGATACATAACCCCCAGCCTGTTTCTCTCTTTCCCTAGTGGGGCAGGGCTCTGGAGAGGCGAGGTTCCAGGACACATTGGTGAGGTCATCTGCCCAGGGAAGTCACAATGGCATCCTGGTAGTGTCTACAACTTGATGACTGAAAGGTGGTTAAATACAAAGAAGGGCAAATTGTTTAATGAACAGGAACCCAGAGGTGGGAATAGAGCAGATGAGATTAGGAATCTTTGAGTAGGAAGAAGCTAGGAAGTCTATTTTAGGCATGCTCCAAAGGGTCCATGACTTTAATAATTTTTGCCTGAGTTTGATAGCTAACATGCAGTGGACTAAAAAATAGTGCTGGGAAGATGGTGTCAGAGTTGAGAATAGGACTAATACCTATCTTGAGGACATGTGGAAATATACCCTTCTGACATAAAAAAAATACTGCAATCCAACATTTCCTGATAAAAATGTTGAAGTAGAAATAAAATACTGGTGATTTCATATGGTTTAAACATATATAATATCACTGCATTGCATGATTGAACAATATGTTTATTTAACTGTCTTACAGTTTTACTTATCAAATATACCTAAATGAAGCTGTTTTTCAGAAGAATTCTAACGTTTGTTTGTTTTAATATACGAAGGTAGGAACTAGTGATTGGGACTGGTGCAGTGGCGCACCTGGTTGAGCTCACACATTGCAATGCACAAGGTCCCAGGGTCGAACCCCAATCTCCACCTGCAAAGGGAGAGCTTTGCAAGTGTTGAAGCAGCATTGCAAGTGTCTCTCTGTTTCTCTCCTTCTCTACCTCCCCCCCCTCAATTTTTTTACTCTTTCTAGTAAATAAAGATAACAAAAAAGAAAAAGAAAAATGAGTAAGTGCCTGGAAAATATATTCATTTGCCCCTTTTACTGGTATGCACATTGTCCTCCTCAGATGTGCTAAAATAAACTTAAAGTTAATTAGGATCTGAGTGAAAGTAGAGAGGTTTTTTGTTTGTTTGTTTGTTTGTTTTACCAGAGCTCAACTCTGGCTTATGGTGGTGCAGGTGATTGAACCTGGGGCTCTAGAGCCTCAAGCTTGAGAGTCTGTTTGCATAACCATTCTGCTATCTACCCCAGGAGTAAAAGTTCATACAAAGGACATGAAGCCACTCATTTGAAAAGATATGCTTCACCTATGTTCACAGATACACTATTCACAATAGTTGAACTATGGAAGTAACCTAAACCCCCATTCACAGATGATAGGATAAAGAAGTTATGGGATACATGTTGACTGGATTGCAGCTATGTAGTTTAGAAGAGGTGATATTGTATGATCATTAAATAATGAATGGAACTGGAGATGACTGTTAAGTGGTATCACAGGTGAAAGGAAAGTGCTAAATGGTTTTGCTGATCACTGGAATAGACATAACAAAAGCAAATGTACTTCCCACAGTGACAACCTTCTCTTGGGCTTTGTGTAAACTCTGGTGGTTATCAGAGGCATGGTGTGGGGTCACAGAATTTTAGTTTCGGGTGCAGTGACTTACACATACACAACTGTGAAACTACACCCCCTGAAATCTTTGGAATTTTTAAACCACTGTCAAATCGGTGAAAGTTTACCAAAAAAAAAAAAAAAAAAAGTGAAAATAAGAAAGCAGTGTTGATCTCTTCTCCGCACTACCAGATGTAAAAATTGAAAGTTTAACGTGGGAACACCTGAAAGTGAGAGATGATGTGTAATAGAGAAAGGGAAATACAAAATCAAATCTTCACACTTACACAGAAACACAGAAGTCCTTAGTCACTAACATTGACCCAAAATCTCTCAATAAAGTTTTCCCAGACTTGAAAAATTCTAAATCATCACCTGTCACGGAGTAAGAAAGGATGCACCACGTGAGAAGCCTGAAAAATAGCTCACCTTTGGAGGACGTGGAAGATGCTTGACTTCCCAGACAACTCATTTTACACAAGGAAACCCAATGCTCTTGTGTTTTCTATAAAGTCTGGGGGTCCTGGCAAGACATGAAAACATATATAATATAATCTTGATTACTAAAGTCTAAAAAACTACAGAAACAATAAATCAATAAAAATTTCAATGAAGGGACTGGGTGGCAGCACAACTGGTTGAAGGAACATATTACAATGCTCAAGGACCCGGGTTCGAGCCTCCAGTCTCCACCTGCAGGGGGAAAGCTTTGTGAGTGGTAAAGCAGGGCTGCAGGTGTCTCTCTGTCTCTCTCCCTCTCTATCACCCTCTTGATTTCTGGCTGTCTCTATCCTATAAATAAAGATAATTTTTTTTAAAAATTCGATGAAAAGTGTGTTCATAGTCAGAGAAATAGCTCACGCAGGTGTGTTGCCATGAGGATTCCCATGTCCCAGTTTCAGCTCTGGTGCCACATGGGAGATAATGTGATGCGGGGGGGATCTCCACTGCCCTGGCGTCTCTCCTACTCTCTGCAACTTTCTCTGTCCCTCTCTGTGTCTTTATCTTTGGATGTAAAAGTGATGTAAAGTGGTGAAACTGCACACACAAATTCCTCTGCAAAAAAACACACTGAAGTTTACAATTGAAGAAGCAATTTCTTTCAATCTCCTGAAAACTGAATCTACTTACCTATGAGAATTTTTTCTCCATTTTTCATACATTTTTGAAATGCAGTTTATATTTCATATACATCCTCTCCTACTCATAATAGTATATGATTAAGAGCACAGACAGAATGAACCTATAATCAAAATCAGAATGGGTAATCAATGGCAATCAATCAAGACCCAGCTGAATGTTCTCACATAAATTTCATCATGGATGACAGTATATCCAAAGATAAACTCATGCTTTCTTTAAATTAGAAGCTTTCCTTATTTCTTCTTGATTATTCTAGTCAGTCAGTTCTAATTTAGAATCATTTTAACTAGTCTTTTTTTTTTTTTTTTGGTCTCTAAAATTCAAGTAGATAGCAAACCTGATCATTCCACATTCACAATATCTCTCCATTTATTCTAGTTTTTTTTTTCTTCTCACATGCTCCCACTCTGAATCCTTGAGATCTTTTGCAAATGTTGTTCAGTGAACTTCTATATTGGAACTCGAGCTATAAAAGTGAACAGTTCTTGAGGGTAGCATATTACCCTAGTATTTTACTTTCCCCATCTCTCTCTCATTTTCTTCCTTCAGAAGTGTCAAATGACAAGTAGTGACACAAAACTGTAACGTTTTAAAGCTTGGCATATTTTTCTAAAATCACCCACTCATGTCTTTCAAATGACTCATTAAATTTTCTTTTGTAAAAAACTGGCATAGAATTACTGTTAAAAATATTTTACCAAAAAGGAGTTGGGCTGTAGCGCAGCGAGTTAAGCGCAGGTGGCGCAAAGCGCAAGGACCTGTGAAAGGATCTGGGTTCAAGCCCCCGGCTCCCCACTTGCAGGGGAGTCGCTTCACAGGCGGTGAAGCAGGTCTGCAGGTGTCTGTCTTTATTTCCCCTTGTCTGTCTTCCCCTCCCCTCTCCATTTCTCCCTGTCCTATCCAACAACGTTGACAACAATAATAACTACAACAATAAAACAAGGGCAACAAAAGGGAATAAGTAAATAAATAAATATTTTTTTAAAATATTACTAAAAATGAGTTGCTGGTGAAACTGTGATTCAACAGACTTCTTAGAGAATATTGACTTTCATCATTGCTTCCTCCATCTTGCCGTGGGCCATTCTCTCCCAGAGACAAGCCTCAGCCAGCACCAGAAATCCCCTTTCCTCCATGACCCCTCCTGAACTGTACGCACCATGAGGCATGTACCCTGCCAAGTGAGCTGTATTTCTGCAGCCCATAGTATTTTCTAACAAAAGGATCATAAAATTGTGTGAAATTTATGGACAAATTTAAACTTTTAATATTTAAAATATTTTTATGAACCTGTTATGTTTCCCTATAGAGAAAAATATAATAAAACCCCAACCCCTGTGGAGAGCAGTCTGGAGAACACTCAGAAGGCTAGAAGTGGACCTACCCTGCAATTCCTGCAATTCCTCTCCTGGGGATAGATCCTAAGGAACCCAACACACCCATCCAAAAAGATCTGAGTACATGTATGTTTACAGCAGCACAATCTGTAATAGCCCAAACCTGGAAGCAACCCATCCACCATGGAATATTAAAAAATGGTGAATTAATCTTCTGCACTCCATCTTGGATACATAATAAATTTGTTACTGTCAGGAGTAACATAAAGAAATCTTAGATTTGAATGCTGATTTAGTGAGCAGGCAATGTTTTTTACACAGTTAGATTAGCTTTATAAATGCAAACTTTACCACAGGCAAGGACTCTAGTCAAACCTGGCCAGAGAGAATGGTGTTGGATATATGTAGACAACTACTCCTAGTGATAACTCTGGTGGCTAGGATGAAAGTAAATACATTCTGGACCCCTTGCTCATTACTTGTCTTTACCTTCTTTATAGAAAAGGTGCCCGAAGGGAGTCGGGCGGTGGCGCAGTGGGTTAAGCACAGGTGGCGCAAAGCGCAAAGACCAGCGGAAGGATCCTGGTTCGAACCCCTGGCTCCCCACCTGCAGGGGAGTCGCTTCACAAGCGGTGAAGCAGGTCTGCAGGTGTCTACCTCTCTCTCTTTTCCCCTCCTCTCTCCATTTCTCTCTATCCTATCCAACAAAGACGACATCAATAACTACAGTAAAACAAGGGCAACAAGAGGGAATAAATAAATATATAAAAAAAGAAAAGGTGGCACTCACATGGGGAAATTTATTTTCTATTTTAGGAAAAGTTACAGGATAAAAATATGTTCAAAAATTACTATTTCTCAGTAACTCAAAACAACTGTCACTTTAAAATATGACAATGAAACAGCAACCTACAAACCGGCTAATAGAAACATATACATGCTTATGTCTGAATGAAATACAGAATAAATGACAGTTCAATAAAGAGAATAACACATAAAACTCAAAGAAAATCAGGATGCATATCTACTGACATTTTAATGATTCTGACTGGTTGGGAAAAGAGTGTGATTGAAATGAAGAGTTCACATTAATAATTTAAAAAAGGAAAACAGCTTCTTTTTATGAGGACACTGAAGACAGACATACAGGCAAGGACAGGTTAGAAAAAAAAAAACTAGCTGTGCCAAGAGACCAAGCCAAAAATAAAAAGAGGAGAAGAAGAAAAAGAAAAGAAGGGAAAAAAATATCAACAGATGCATTAAGTAATACATCTCTGAATGTCACAGTAGACTAGCAGTAGATTCAGGAAAATTAATAATTGCTTAGGTGGAAGTGTAGGGAGTTTCCAGGCCCATTTTGCAAAGAGCAAAATGCTGCCATTTGAAAGTAGGCCAGTTGCGAGTGTCAAGCCATCCAGAAAGGACAGAAAGAACAGAATCTGAGTGCGCTCAGTGGTGGCGCATTAAGCACCGGCCTCACCGTGTGCAAGGACCCTGTTTCCAGCTCCTAGTCCACACCTGCAGAGAGGAAGCTACACAAGTTATGAAGCAGAGCTGCAGATGTCTCTTTCTCTTTCCCTCTCTTCCCCCATCCCTATCATCCCTTTCCCCTATCTAATTAAAAATGAAAGAAAGAAAAAGAGAGAGAGAGAGAGAAAGAAAGAAAGAGAGAAAGAGATAGTTGTCAGGAGTAGTGGATTGCCATGTAGGCACCAAGCCCCAGCAATAAACCTGATAGCAAAAACAAAACAAGCTAACAATAACAAACAAACAAAAAAGTTCCCCCTTGAATGTGAGGTGGTAGAATGTTGTATGCTTTACATTGGGTTGTTCTAGCTCTCCCCCCAAGAAAATTGGATCAGTCCTGCTAGTTTCGTGGGCCGCTTGGCCCTGCCCCGAGGAACCCCGAGAGGGTTCCAGAGTTACAGAGTTGGAGAGTTCGAGAGTGCTTGGCGCCGTTGCGGGGCAAAGAGGCAGCAGAGTTCTGTTTGGTGATTAGTTTGGTTTAGTTTATGAATCGTTGTTCCTGAATAAAGAAATACAGCTTCCCTGCCCAGCCGTATGTCTTTGGTCGTCTCTGTTACCTGCCCGTGAAGCTAGCCCGGCCAGCTGGAGCCTCCAAATTTTAACAACAGTAGAACTTGTGGTCAGCTGTGACTTGTCTCACATCTGGCATACTCAGGCAAGATGGAGCCCATTAGTAAAATACCACCTTGCTTACTGATGGGGAATGAGGGCCACAGGCGAATGACCACATTCAGAGCTGGCTCAGAAAGAACAGGGAGGTGGCTGCAATGACTCCTGCTTCACTACAATGCCATTGTAGTCAGTTTACATTGCGACTGTTGCAGCCATGCCCATGAGACTTTCTGTGTACATTATGGTGAGTACATGGGCAAAGTCCTTCTGCTTATGTAACCTCCGGCCTGTCAGTCATAAGATCCTACATTCATCCCAAACTTTTGCTCTAAAACACACTCAGCTCTTTACTTTGGGGCCCAGTTCCCTCATTTCTTGAGAGTACCATCGTTTAATAGTACTCCAATAAAACTTCTGGCTTCAAACTTCTGAGCGCCAGTCCTCAGTTCTTTTTCTGATTTTCACAGAGTAGATACACAGTGACATAAACAGCATAAATATAGGAATTAAAATGAGTTCATCTGAGATACTTTAACTTTTACATTCATAATAAGGTTTCTGAAGTCATCCTTGCTTCGGTATCTGTTGCACAAAATTCTGTCTAGAGAAGAAGCAATTCTTTGTTCTCCCTTTGCATCGCCTCACCTCAAGGGAAGTTCCAAATCCTAAAAGCCACTGGTCTCATGCTGGTCTCCTAAACCTATGTCAGGGGTTCCACCTCTTCTTTGACTGCCAGTTGAGTTGTTTATTTTTATCATGATGTGGATTTCCCTCAGTACATTATATTGTGATCATACATAATTAGATTGAGTCATATGTTTAATAAATTTCTCCATGTCGGCAGGCATTAGCACATCTGAGAACAGAACCACACCTTAGGGGAATAGAGCCATACATGGTCAGTTTTCAGAAAAGCTAAGTGAGTAGTCAAAAAGCACATGAAACTGTGCTCTATATCATTAGTCCTCCAAGAAACAGAAATCAAAGCCACAGTGAGACACAGCTCACAGTCACTAACTAGAATGGATAAAATAAAATTATCCCATAAAGCTAGATGCCATGAGGGTACTATTCAATTATGTTCAACCCTTACTCATGACAGTGGTAAGGATATGCATAAGCTACCATTTTCTATAAAAATTCAGATACAATGCTACTATAACTTAGAAATTATACTTCTAGCAATTTTCTCAAGAGAAATTATAGACAGTCCTTTGTCCTGAGGTATGGCATATAAAAATATTCTACAGTTATATTCATAGCAGCCCAGTTTCTTACAGAAATATAAAACTAATTGTCCATAAAATGTCAGGCTGTGGCAAAAACTAGTAAAGTCATGGGCCCCTTGGAATACCTAAAATAGACCTACTACCTTTTTCCTAAACAAAGATCCCAAATCTTCATCTGCAGCACTCCAGCCTTTAAGTTCATGATTAGTCAAAAATTCGATTTACTTTATATTTTAACTCTTTTTCAGCCACCAGGTTCCAGATGCTACCATGATGCCAACCAGACTTCCCTGGCAGACAGCCCCACCAATGTGTCCTGGAGCCCTGCTTCCCCAGAGCCCTTCCCCACTAGGGAAAGAGAGACAGGCTGGGAATGTGGATCAACCTGCCAATGCCCATGTT
The DNA here is from genome assembly GCF_950295315.1 of Erinaceus europaeus. Lineage (NCBI taxonomy): Eukaryota > Metazoa > Chordata > Mammalia > Eulipotyphla > Erinaceidae > Erinaceus > Erinaceus europaeus. The sequence goes on from NC_080165.1 coordinate 9,990,562, forward strand.
CAGTGGGGAAACAATTACAGAAGTCAGACCTCCCAGGTTCGGCATCCCATAATAATCCTGGGTCCATACTCCCGGAGGGATAAAGAATAGGAAAGCTTAGGGTTTAAGAAGGCAATAGACAATTATTGCTATAATCATATTATTTGACAATTGGGTTAACTTTGAAAAAAATCCCTTTGTTAGGATCTGCTGTATCATAAACAACATCACCATAATTTATCCCCTTTGATATTATTTGTGTATAGCTGTGCCACCGGTTACTTCTGTTCTCCCTGGTCTAAGATTTTAAGAGAGTCAACATTTCAAAGACTCAGCCTATGGTCAGTGCATAAAAAAGTTTGAGACATTCAGTCAATTTTTACCCTCTCATATTAATTAAATAGCGACTTATATGACTACAAAATAGGAGTGTACATAAACACCATTCCCACCACCAAAAGACTGTGTCCCATCCCATCCTTACCCTTAACCCAGGGTTTTTACTTTAGTAACCTATTCCAAATTCACTCAAATCCTGCTTTGAGTTTCCCTCTCTGTTCTTCTTTCTTAACTTTTGTCTATGAGTGGGTCATCCCATACTCATCTTTATCTTTCTGACTTAGCTCACTAAACGTAATTTCTTCTAGCTCTGTCCAAGATGGGTCAAGAGAAAGTGGGTTCATTGATCTTAATAGCTGCATAGTATTCCATTGTGTATATATACCACAGTTTTCTCAGCCACTCATCTCTTGTTGGGTACCTGGGTTGCTTCCAGGTTTTAGCTACTACGAATTGTGCTTCTATGACCATAGGCATACACATATCTTTTGGTTGTGTGTTATGGAGTCTTGGGAGTATATCCCTAGGAGAGGAATTACTAGGTCATATGGAAGGCTCATGTCTAGCCTTGGGAGAGTTCTCCAGACTGCTCTCCACAAAGGCTGGACCAATTTACATTCCCACCAGCAGTGCAGAAGGGTTCCTTTGTCCACACAGCCTCTCCAGCATTTGTTGATGCTGTTCTTTTTGATGTATGCCATTCTTACAGGAGTGAGGTGGTATCTCAGTGTTGTCTTTATTTGCATTTCTCTGACAATCAACTACCTGGAGCAATTTTTCTTATGTTTGTTAGCCTTTTGAATCTCTTCTTTTTTTTTAAATTTTTTTATTGGGGAATTAATGTTTTACACCCAACAGCAAATACAATAGTTTGTACATGCACAACACTCCCCAGATTGCCATTTAACAATACAACCACCACTATGTCATTCATCATCTTTCATGGACCTGTATTCTCCCCACCCACCCACCCCAGAGTCTTCCACTTTGGTTTAATACTCCAATTCCATTTCAGGTTCGACTTGTGTTTTCTTTTCTAATCTTGTTTTTCAACTTTGGCCTGAGAGTGAGATCATCCCATATTCATCCTTCTGTTTCTGACTTATTTCACTCAACATGATTTTTTCAAGGCCCATCCAAGATTGGCTGAAAACAGTGAAGTCACCATCTTTTACAGCTGAGTAGTATTCCATTGTGTATATATACCACAACTTGCTCAGCCACTCATCTGTTGTTGGACACCTGGGTTGATTCCAGGCCCTGGCTACCACAAATTGTGCTGCCAAAAACATATGTGTACACAGATCTTTCTGGATGGATGTGTTGGGTTCCTTAGGATACATCCCCAGGAGGGGAATTGTAGGGTCATAGGGTAGGTCCATTTCTAGCCCTGTGAGAGTTCTACAGACTGTTCTCCACAGAGGTTGGACCAATTGACATTCCCACCAGCAGTGCAGGAGGGTTCCTCTGACCCCACACCCTCTCCAGCACTTGCTGCTGTTACCCCTTCCGATGTATGACACTCTCACAGGAGCGAAGTGATATCTCATTGCCGTCTCCACTTGCATTCCTCCGACAATCAGAGACTTGGAGCACCCCTCCATGTGTTTCTCGGCCCCTTGGATCTCCTCCATGGTGAACACTCTGTCCAAGTCCTCCCCCCCATCCTTGGATGGAGTTATTTGTTGTCTTGTTGTTGAGTCTGGCAAGCTCTTTATATATGTTTGTTATTAAACTCTTATCTGATGTATGGCATGTAAAGATCTTCTCCCATTCTGTGAGGGGTCTCTTGGTTTGGGTAGTGGTTTCTTTTGCTGTGAAGAAGCTTTTGAATTTGATGTAGTCCCATAGGTTTATACTTGCCTTAGTCTTCCTTGTAATTGGGTTCTTTTCATTGAAAATGTCTTTAAAATTTATGCGGAAAAAAGTTCTGCCAATATTTTCCTCTAAGTATCTGATAGTTTCTGGTCTAACATCCAAGTCCTTGATCCACTTGGAATTTACTTTTGTATTTGGTGAGATACAGTGATTCAGTTTCATTCTTCTGCATGTTTCAACCCATTGTTGAATCTCTTCTGTAGTGAATGTTCTGTTAATATCCTCTGCCCATTTTTAGATGGGGTCATATGCTTTTTGTTGCTAAGTTTGCTGAGATCTTTGTATATTTTGATCATTAGTCTCTGATTTTGGGACAGCTTGGAATGTTCCTACTGATGACTGCAGAATGTGAGGTGGGATCTACAGGGATGCAGAGGTCACATAGGCGTCTATGCTGAATATGGGCCCAGGATCAGATTAAATCGATGTGGTTTACAGTCAACAGTATTTATGCACCTTTCCCATTCTTGAGAGCTACTCTCTTCCCTGATCCAGCTTTCTGGTCCTTTTTCAAGTCATGCCAACATCTCCCCAGACAATAACTTGGATCCACCTACATATCACATTTCAGGCTCAGAGGGGGGAAAAAACCTAGGATAGCCACAGGCCGTTTGGAATATAAATGAAATATGCCTACTAGCTACCTACAGAACAGAGTCCCCCACCCCAACTCTTCATCTGCACTATTCCGGCCTTTAGGTTCATGATTAGTCAACAATTTGTTTGGCTTTGTATGTTGACTCTCTTTTCAGCCACCAGGTTCCAGATGCTAGCAGAATGTACCAGACTTCCCTGGTCAGACAACCCCACTAATGTGTCCTGGAGCTCTGATTCCCCAGAGCCCCGCCCCACTAGGGAAAGAGAGAGGCAGGCTGGGAGTATGGATCCACCTGTCAATGCCCATGTTCAGCGGGGAAGCAATTACAGAAAGCAGACTTTCCATTTCGTATCCCACAATGACCTTGGGTCCATACTCCCAGAGGGTTAAAGAATAGGAAAGCTATCAAGGGAGGGGATGGGATACAGAGTTCTTGTGGTGGAAACTGTGTAGAGTTGTACCCCTCTTATCCTATGGTTTTGCCAGTGTTTCCTTTTTATGAATAAATAAATAAATAATAAAAAAGCTGTCAAGGGAGGAGATAGGATACAGAGTTTTGGTGATGGGAATTGATTTGAATTGTACCACTTTTATCCTATGGTCTTGTCAATGTTTTCATTCTATAAAAAAAATTAAAAGAACAAAAAAGAAAAATTTAAAAATCATACACAGTAAAATCACAGATACGTGTAAAAAACATTGATGATTTCAAAATAAAATTCAGGGAAAGAATCAGAATACAAACTTCTGTTTGTATTGATTTTAAGAACAGGAAAATTCCACATTTACTTTTGTGACAGAAAGGATGGAAATAATTAGGTGGGTATATGTAATGATCAAATATCAAATACTGAATCCTGTGTATCTGAATGTGTGTGTGTTACTTTATTTCATAGGACTCAGTACTTAAAATCAAAAGAATCTATTCAGTTAATTCTGTGTAAATTAAAACATAATTTTTAAAGTTCCAGTCTTTAAATTATGTGTTCTTATTTGCGGAGGAATGAAACGGTGTTCAAATGGTTCATTTCTTTTTGGGTGGATTCAACTGGAGTGTGAAATAATGAAAATAAAATTATAGCATCATGTCTACTTAGATTCAATCTCCTTAACTGTTCTGATATGCATTTCTCCTTGATTATAAAGGTCAAGTGCAACTTCTATTGTTTCTCTAGCCTGCTGCTTTTCATCTTCTCAGGAACGTCAGCTTTGGTGAATGATGTTCTCTCATAGGAAAAGCAATATGCTATCATTAAATAAATAGTTACAGCTTTAAATGCCATACCACCAGGGATTTCCTATATTAAAAACTACACATTTCTGTCACCAGTAGTTATCTGTCACAAGTAGATTACAATGGCAATAAGCCTATTTCTCAGCAGTAGATGCTTGCACTACTTGTCTTGTAAATATGATATATACAGAATTTGCTGAAGAAATCGGATTGTTATCTACTAGTATGTGCCCATGTTAGGTTTCTCTAGGAATATTTTCTATTAAGTATGATAACATCACTACAGAGTTGAAATGGTTATTTTACATTCATACCATGACAAAGTATCTTTTTCTCCAACTTATTTATAATTTGAGGTAACAGGGCTATTAATTCCCTTTGGTACCTTCCCTAAAGCTGCAACACACTGAAATATGAACCTACGAGACACACTAGGAGTAACATAGTTTGTTTCTAGATATAAAGATAGGTTTACGATATAAATTTTAGGCCACAGTCCTAAGATATGAAAGTGTAGTAGGTAGGGCATAGATTTTAATTTTGTCTTATTTAGTACGTACTTGGATATTTCCATGTACAAGCAACCGATTGTCATGAGATTCACTTTCTGCGTTTCCTTATTAAGAATTACTGACTCTATTCTGCTGACTGAAAGATGAGAGATTAAATCAGATCCTTCTAGTAGATTACTGAGTAAATAGTAATCGTGCACTCAATAAAAACAGAGCCACTGTCTGTTCTTCTATATTGACATGCCTCACAGTGGTGGTTTTCTAGGGAGCTTTATCAACACTCTTCCCAGCGGCTGTGTGGTCTACAACACATACGAGGAATCGTAATAATTGTATTTGCACGGGAATATTGCAAAAACTGGGCCTATTTTGTCCCCTTAACTTGCCTAAATTATAATAAATAATACCTCTTGAAAACAGAACATTCTGGTTGTATTACTAAATGAGAAACTGGGGAATGTTATGCATGTACAAACTATTGTATTTACTGTTGAATGTAAAACATTAATTCCCCAATAAAGAAATTAAAAAATAAATAGAACATTCTACCTTAGCAATAAAATTGGAAAATAACTATCCTTTAAAATCCTGAGAAAGCACATCATAGGACTGAAGATGAGATAAACTAATAGTATGTGCAAAGAATCATATAGAATTCACCGTACATGGGCTGAATGAATTAGTTAATATAATAATGTCAGATGCATCAATTAGATACCTAAATTTTCTTTTTTCTTTTTTTGCCTCCAGGGTTATTGCTGGAGCTCATTGCCTGCACCAGGAATCCACCGCTCCTGGAGGCCATTTTTCCCCCTTTTGTTGCCCTTGTTGTAGTCTTGTTGTGGTTATTATTGTTATTGTTGATGTCATTCATTGTTGGATAGGACAGAGAGAAATGGAGAGAGGAGGGGAAGACAGAGAGGGGTAGAGAAAGATAGACATCTGCACTGCGGACCTGCTTCACAACTTCTGAAGCGACTCCCCAGCAGGTGGGGAGCCGGGACTCGAACCGGGATCCTTAGGCCAGTCCTTGTGCTTTGCCCCACGTGCGTTTAACCCGCTGCACCACCGCCTGACTCCCTGATACTTAAATTTTCAAAGTGAAACAAGAAAGTATGTAATTATATAATTACATACTTTCAAATACAAGTATAACACGCAATGCTCATGAGTATTAATTTTATTTAACAATATATTTCACAAATAAATTATCTTTTTGTCATTATGAAGGCTTCACCTCTCTAAGTGAACTAATGGAGACAGAGAGAGAAAGAGAGAGAGAGAAGGGAGAGAGATGGAGCAAGAAATGAGAAGACAACATAGCAAAATGATTCCCCCAGTGTGGTAGGAAAGTAGACTCGAGCAAGACCCATACGCATATCAAAGCAGGCAGCCCCAGGTGAGCTGTTTGCTGATCCAACAAATTACTTCTTATCACATATAGTCATATATAACATGTTAAGTAGACTACTACATATGTACAATATTATATTGCTAAGTGTTTTAGTCATTTTCCAGTGTTCAGTCCAAAAAGTATGCAGGTGGGGCCTGGGAATTTGAATCTGGATCCTTGTGCATGATAACATGTGCCTTTAATCATGTGCCCAAATATGCAATTTTTAAGACAAAGTGTACACTTGGATATTATTTTTATTAGTTTCCCCTAGTGCTATGTGTCTCACATAGTTCCATGGACAGAACCTGGGCTCTAAAAAGAACAAGGCATGAGATCTAACAAGTGTGTTGTTTTCCAAATCTTTCAACCTTTTAACATGTAAGCAACTCAGAAATATTTATTTTATATTTAAAATTCTATGGTTCTTCTTATATCATGATTTTTTTAATTTTTTCTCTTTGTCTGGAGAATATTACAAATATACAGAGTTTATTATTACAAATCTATAGAGCCATATCTTCCAGATATCTCATTTGTCTAGTCTACGGGGGATATTAAGTGACATGAACAGCAAGTGCTCAAGGGAAATGAGCAATAATTTCACATTTCCCCTAAAATTTCTCCTAATCAAAAACAAACAAACAAAAGCAAGAGCTATGATTCTGAAAATTCTGGTATCTTTTAATAAACCCAGAGAAGAAGCTTCAGCTCAGTATAATTCACGACTGAATGTCTCCCTACGATATACTTGCATAAATTCAAGTACATCACGTGTGAACTCCATTGCTCCCACCAGCTACACAAAGAAAATAGAAAGTAGAGTTTGACCTTTTGTCTTTTAGAAACTGTGTTCTTTCTAAAATAAGGTAGTGCCCTTAGAATAGTATATCCTACTGAAAAGGATATTTGAAGACTTTTCTATGTATTGTATAACAAAGTACTAAGACAAGATAAATGTATCATTTCACTTGGTATCTATAACAAATTTTCTATGCCTACATGAAAAAAAATTGTACAAACAGTTGTTTTTCTCTCTCAGGAATTATTTACTTAGGGATTAACTGTATTTTTATTTTCATGAAGTATTGAACTACGGATTAGCGTAAAACCTACAAATCTATGGCATTTTCAGCCAATAATATTTATATCCCTTCCCCACAATAGGGAGCTACTCTCTTCCCTGATCGAGCTTTCTGTCCCTTTTCCAGCCATGACATCACCTCATCAGACAATAAGTTGGATCAACCTGCATATCAGATTTCAGGCTCAGAGGAAAAAAAAAAATCTAATATAGCTACAGGCCCTTTGAAATATAACTAAAATATGCCTACTAGCTATCTACAAAATGGTGGACCCCCCCCCCCTGCCCCTGCAACACTTCATCTGCACTATTCCAGCCTTTAGGTCCATGATTGGTCAACAATTTGTTTGGCTTTGTATGTTAACTCTCTTTTTAGCCACCAGGTCCCAGATGCTAGCATGATGCCAACCAGACTTCCCTGGACAGATCACCCCACTAATGTGTCCTGGAGCTCTGCTTCCCCAGAGAGAGAGGCAGGCTGAGAGTATGGATCGACCTGTCAATGACCATGTTCAGCGGGGAAGCAATTACAAAAATCAGACCTTCCACCTTCTGCATCCCATAATGACCCTGGGTCCATACTCCTAGAGGGATAAAGAATAGGAAAGCTATCAGGAGAGGGGATGGGATATGGAGTTCTAGTGGTGAGAACTGTGTAGAGTTGTACCCCTCTTATCCTATGGTTTTGTTAATGTCTCCTTTTTTTAATAAATAAAAAAATAAAGAATATACTTTGACTTAGTGTTTGAAAATAAATTCATAATTCTTAAATCTTTCTAAACATAAATTCCCATACTTATCAAAATATTGTTCATAATAATACTCATTTTAAAAGATGCACTTCTTTTTGTAAACACATCTCAGGGGAAAGTATTTAAACTATAGTAAACACTTATTTAAGCACTTTATTGTGTCTTTTTTTTTATCTTTCTACTTGCCTGCTGCACTTATTGAGTCACTGTAAACTATTGTGTACTTTAAGGGATATATTTTCCCCTAACTTATGGATACACATGCACATGTGCCCTATCTCATGGACCCTGGTATATATCTATGTTTGTTAGGTTTTGTTAGGGAGTGCACCACCCAAAATGGAATTAAGGAGTCAGTCCTGTAAACTAGGAAAGATAACAACAGAATAATGGAGCTAAAAGGTTGACATCCCACCCCTGGAGTCTCTGGACACAGTCTGAAGTGAAACATGTTGAGGTGGCATTTGTTGCACTGATTAGGTTAGATCAGCAGATGTAGCATCAAATCATAGAGATTGATAGAAGCATGAAGGACGAGCCAAGCTCCAGAGGTTGCAGGACTGGGAGACATGAGTTTTATAGAGAATGGGGAAGGTTCCTGATGTCAGTTTTTACTTAGAACTAAATGTCCTCCTCACCTTCTTCCTATTTCACTACCCTTAATCATTCTAAGTCCAGGTATGTCAGATCAAGTAAAGACTAAAAAAAAAACTTGTATAGGGAGTCGTGAAGTAGCCTAGCGGGTTAGGTGCAGGTGGCGCAAAGCAAAGCGCAAGGATCCCAGTTCGAGCCCCCAGCTCCCCACCTGCAGGGGAGTCACTTCACAAGAGATGAAGCAGATCTGCAGGTATCTGTCTTTCTCTCCTCTTCTCTGTCTCCCCCTCCTCTCTCTATTTCTCTCTGTCCTATCCGACAACAAAGACATCAGTAATACCTACAACAATAAAACAAGGGCAACAAAGGGGAATAAATAAATATCAAAAAAAAAAGTTGTATAAGGTCAAGAGACCAGCACACTTTAATCTTGGCTCTTCTGGTCACTACCAGGCTACCCAATCATCCAGGACAAAACTTCCAGGTGAAGATCTTCAGGTGAAAATTAAAGAGGCTAACTGACAACTCAACTCCTACAAGAAAAAGGGACAAAAATAAATAAAAAAGCTAATGTACCATGTTTCCACCTGCCTCCCCCATTACGGCCTTTATCTAGAAACTTTCTGACCACCAATCATGAAGGAACAAATGAATCCAAGCAAAGCCGAAAGGTAAGTAGTGGAGCCAGCTAAATAGCCCTGTATAGTACTCTGGTCTGTGAATGACCCACTCTGCATTTAAAGAAATTTCAGTACTGTGGTTTCTTTCCCTTTATGTCTTTGTCTCTCCATATCTGGAATAAAGCAGAGAATCCAGATTTTCACAGTATCAGAGCAATGAAGCCCTGGAGATGACAGAAAAGAAAGTAGGTTACAAAGCACTTAGACTTAGGATCTTTTCAGTTCTCAATTATTCTGAAACTCTACACTTTGGGAAGCCTCCTTGGTCCTACACCTGAGTCATGATTACTATTCTTGAATAAACACCATTTTGATTATATTACAGCAAGATTATTTCTCTTCAGGAGATAAGATAAACTTGATATAAGATAAAAATATATGATAAAATAATCTTCCAGGAGATAAGAACTCCTCAACATGAAGGGTCTTAAAAGGTATTAAAAATAAAAATAATCCATTTACTATTATCATCCCCCACAAAAGAAAAGTGGGCATGATGCTATCAATGGCAATATTTTGCACATAAAAATAACAACTAATTTTCTTTTTTTATTATTTATTTATGTATTTATTTCCTTTTGTTGCCCTTGTTTTATTGTTGTAGTTATGATTGTTGTTGTTATTGATGTCATTGTTGCTGTGTAGGACAGAGAAAAATGGAGACAAGAGGGAAAGATAGAGAGGGGGAGAGAAAGATAGACACCTGCAGACCTGCTTCACCGCCTGTGAAGCGACTCCCCTGCAGGTGGGGAGCCGGGGGCTCGAACCAGGATCCTTGCAGGTCCCTGCGCTTGGCACCACCTGCGCTTAACCCGCTGCGCTACCGCCTGACTCCCAACAAGTAATTTTCCAATGAAGCCTGACTGGGGTCCTTATCCACTATCATATTCCAGCACCCCAACACCCTCTCCACTCCCTCTCATGCTCCTCTCCCATACAGTCCTTTGCTTTAATAAATATGCCATCCCCAGTCTGAGTTTCACCTGTGTTTTCCACTTCTTTTTTAGTTTCTTTCTTATTTTTTTTTAATTTTATTATTATTATTATTTTACTAGAACACTGATCAGCTCTGGTTTATGGTGGTGCTGGAAATTGATCCTGGGACTAGGGAGCCTCAGGAATGAGAGTCTGTTTGCATAACCATTATGCTATCCGTTCCCACCCTCCTTGTTTCTTAAGCCCTACCTATAAGTGAGATCATCTGGCATTCATACTTCTCTTTTTTGGCTTATCTCACCTAAAAAGGTTTCTTCATGATCCATCCAAGATAAAGAAAAGGAGATGGCTTTATCATTTTTAACAGCTGAGTAATGCCCTATTCTATCTATAGCTTATAATTTTCTTATCCATTCATCTGCCATTATCTTCTGGGTCATAATATCTCTGTATTTGTTTCTTCTTTAGGCATGCTTCTTTAATTAGTAGAATTAAGCCAGAGAATCATATCTTTAATTTAATTTCTAAAATTTTTATTATCATTATTGATTGGATAGAAACAGTCATAAATCAAAAGGGAAGATAGAGAGACTTGAAGCCCTGCTTTACCACTTGCAAAGCTTTCCCCCTGCAGGTGGGAACCAGGGGCTTGAACCTGGGTCCTTATGCATTGTAACACATGCTCTCAAACAGGTGTGCCACCACCCACCCAGCCCCTTTTAATTTAATGTTTGATACCTCATTAGCACCCTAGATATCCTTGTGATATACTTTAACACTGACATGAAGTCATTCAACATGTTTCCCTTTCTCTCCCATCCCCCCTTCTCTCTCTCCCCCTTCTCTCTCTCTCTCTCCTCTCCCCCCCCCCCTCTTTCTCATCACCAGAGCACATCTCAGCTCTACTTTATAATGCTGCTGGAGGACTGAACCTGGAACTTCAGAGCCCAAAGTGTCTCTTTGCATAACCATTATGCTATCTTTTTCATGCTAATCGCTCTCACTTCCAACAAGAAAAAGTACATACCTTGGGTGGACTTCAAGGTATCATCCTGAGTGAGATAATCCAGAAAGACAAGAGCGATATACTAGATGATTCCATTCAAAGGAGGAAATTAAGATGCAAGTACAATCAGGGAAAACAAGGTGAAACTTGGAGCTACTGCCACAAAGTAAAGATGTTAGGCTTTGAGGCTCACTTCATTCCTCATCAATTCTCTGTGTTGATAGCGCCCCTCACCTGGGAAGAGGTAAATCACCCAGGTTTAGCTCTCAGGTGTCCTTAGTGATGGTCAAGACCACAGCAGGGCGAGGGGGCAGGCTCTGTCAGGTCTGGCAGTGGAAAGTGGAGCATAAAAGTCTTCCACTATTCAAAGATGTCTACCCTCTGCATAACCAATATCTTTGCCATCATGGTCTCTACCCCATCAGTCTGGCGAGTTATGTGTTTGTGACATCTCCACCTCCAGCAATAGCTTTGCAGGATACTTCCTGTGTCCCCTCAACTTTTTCTTTTTTCTTTGCCTCTAGCGTTATCTCTGGGGCTCGGTGCCAGCACTAGGAATCCACTGCTCCTGGCCACCACTTTTTCCATTTTATAGGATAGGACAGAGAAAAACTTAGAGAGGAGGAGAGATAGAGAGGAAGAGCAAAAGAAAGATACCTGTTTCATTGCTTATGAAGTATCCTCCCTGCATGTGAGAAGCAGGGGCTCAAACTCAGAGTCTTATGTGGGCCCTTGAATTTAGTACTGTGTGTGCTTAACTGTTGCACCACCACTCAGCCCCCCTCTCAACAAATACTAAATGCTGACATATTTCACACCATAGAGTTAAAAAGAAAATTCAATATTGAAGATGGTGTGAAATAAACTTGAAGGTTGTAATAATTACTTGATATTCACTGATAGTTTTGTCCAGAAAATTCTCTCAAATATAGCAGAAATTAAATTTTGAAATACTTGTAAAAATAACAATGCTTTCCTAGTGTAAAAAAAATAAATAATGTTATCATCACATTATTTTGGAATTGGGTTAATTTTGAAAAGTCCTTTTGTTATGGTTTGCTGTACAGTACCCAGTATCTTGTATATAGCTGTGCTATTGGATGCTTCTAATCTACTTGGTCTAGGCTTTTGAGAGAGTCCGCATATCAAATACACAGCCTATATATTAAAAAGATTCAGTTTGTGTTTTGAAAAACTTTGAGACATACAATTGATTTTTCCCCTCTCATATTAATTAACTAGTGATTTATATGTCTACATTTTGCTAAGAGTGTACGTAAACACCATTCCCACCACCAAAAGACTGTGACCCATCCCTCCCACCCACTGGCCCAGGAAGCTGCATGTCTACCCCTCACCACAGGGCTTTTACTTTGGTGCCCTACTTATAATTTGGTCAGGCCCTGCTTTTAGTTTCCCTTTCAGATCTTCTTACTCAACTTCTGTTGATGAGTGGGATCATCCCATACTCATCTTTATCTTTCTGACTTAGCTCACTTAACATAATTCCTTCTAGCTCCGTCCAAGATGGGTCAGAGAAGGTGGGTTCATTGTTCTTGATAGCTGCATAGTATTCCATTGTGTATATATACCACAGCTTTCTCAGCCACTCATCTGTTGTTGGGCACCTGGGTTGCTTCCAGGTTTTAGCTATTATGAACCCTAAGACAGCAGGAACCTCACATCTCCACTATAGAGCCCCTACTTCCTCCATTCCTGGAACCCTTGGATAGGTCCCACTTTCCCGTATGCCTCTCCCAATCCAAACCAAATAATATTGCATCCACCAACCACAACCTAACCAACGCCAACGACTGCCACCTCAACATGCTTCACCTCAGATTGTGTCCAGAGACTTCACATGTGGAATGACAACCCTTCAGCTTCATTACTCAGGTGAGACCTTTCCTTTTATAGTACACTCTAATTTCATCTCAGGTGGTTCACTTTCTAACAAAGTCCCAAAACCTATATATACACCAGTTTCTGTGAGAGAGAGCTTATGTTCACACGTATCCATAAACTACTGCAAAATATATACCTGAAAGCAGAAGTACACTAGAGTTTGCAGTGAGTACCTCCCTAACACTTCCTCTCCACTATTCCAAGCTTTGGATCCGTGATTGCTCAACAATTTGTTTGGCTTTGTATGTTAACTCTCTTTTCAATCACCAGGTTCCAGATGCCATCAGGATGCTGGCCAGGCTTCCCTGGACTGAAGACCCCACCAATATGTCCTGGAACTCAGCTTCCCCAGAGACCCACCCTACTAGGGAAAGAGAGAGGCAGACTGGGAGTATGGACCGACCAGTCAACGCCCATGTTCAGTGGGGAAGCAATTACAGAAGCCAGATCTTCTACCTTCTGCAACCCTCAATGACCCTGGGTCCATGCTCCCAGAGGGCTAGAGAATGGGAAAGCTATCAGGGGAGGGGGTGGGATATGGAGATTGGGTGGTGGGAATTGTGTGGAGTTGTACCCCTCCTACCCTATGGTTTTGTTAATTTATCCTTTCTTAAATAAAATAAAAAATAAATAAATAAATAAACTTGGCATATTGCACCAAAGTAAAAGACTCTGGAGTGGAGAGGAGTGTTCAGGTCCTGGAACATGATGGCAGAGGAGGACCCTGGTGGTTAGAGTGTGTATGTGGAAAACTGAGAAATGTCACACATGTACCAACAGTAGTTTACTGTTGGCCACAAACCATTAATTCCTCCATATATATTATCAGTAACACAAAACAAACACTCAAATTCAATGTTTTATATACTAAGAAGTGAAAACTTTTATTTTTGAAATAAATGTAAAGAGCCAAAAACTATGATCAGCTGTGTTAATAGAATTTGTATTTGATCACTAGCAGGTGACTAATAAGCTGCTAGAATACAATGAATTAGGGCTGGAAAGATCACCCCCTTGAAACGTGTGTTTGCGGTGGCGTAGCGGGTTAAGAGAATGGTGAATAAAAGCCACAAAGCACAAGGACAGCCTTAAGGATCCTGGTTTGAGCTCCTCCTCTCCCCACCTGCAGGGGAGTCACTTCACAGGCAGTGAAGCAGGTCTGCAGGTGTCAGTCTTTCTCTCCCCCTCTCTGTCTTCCCCTCCTCTCTCCATTTCTCTCTGTCCTATCCAACAATGACGACATCAATAACAACAATAGAACAGGGGCAAAAAAAGGGAATAAATAAATATTTTTTTAAAATAAGAAAAGTATGTTTGCTTTGTCATGTTCATGACCTGGCTATGAGCCCTCCACTAAACCAGACAGAAAGTTTCAGTCTTGTGGTCTCTCTAGGTTCTTCTCTTAATGCGAAAGACAGGAGGAGAGAGAGAAAGAAGCAGACATCACTCTGGTACATGTGCTGCCAGGGATTGAACTCAGGACCTCATGCTTGATAGTCCAGTGTCCCATCCACTGAGCCACTGCTCAGACCACACTCCTCTTTTTCTCTTTACCTGAAATAGTTGGCCTGGAGCTGTGAAGCTACAGTTATGATAAATAATAATAATAATAACAACAACAACAATGTGATGAGTTAGGTAATCACATTTCTCAAATAAATAATATGAGATTCACAGAGCCCAGGTAATGATATTTGCAGATATTTAGACTGGAATACAACTAGAGTTATGTAATTACTAATCCCATGTTTCTTTAGCTGTATTTAACACTCTGCCAATTAAAAGGTCTGTAATATGGTCTAATTAACCCAATGTACTTCTAGATGGTTCTTCAATAACTTCATTTAGACCAATAGTGATGTGGACAATAATCTATTAACTTCTGCCTGCTAGGTACTCATATGCTAACATAAGTGAACCAATGACAATCACCTAAAAGTGAACAGAGATCGCAAGGGTGGTATAAGAAGCAGAAGATGATCAATAAATCAGTGAGAAATAACTAATCCAGATGTAAGGCTTAATCGATGAGAATGTAACGTAAATTTCTGTATACCTGAGATAGACCAGTCATTCTGAGCATTGAGGCAGGGAAGTGTGAGGTATCTCTTAGAGCACATCTCTGAGAACACAGGACTAAAAAGTAGAAGCAAGATAACATGAAATCACAGGTTGCTAGCTGAGAAAAAGAATAACATCAGTCACAAGAAAGGAGTCCAGTACACAGGCCTTCTCTGATTGGAATCACCTAATTTTGCTGTGTAGATGAACAATGCATAACTTTTCCTTTGCCATTTTTTTTGCAAAATTATGAATAAACACATAAGGAGATTCAAATTCAGAAATTAAAAAGCACTGTTTTTGATGGAAGAAAATACACGTGTTAAACTCAGAGAGGGAAATAATAAATGGAAGTTTCTCAAGCATGAAATTGCCAATCTTTATCCAAAATATAGTAGCCTTTAGAATTGCCACCTGTACTGACTAAAAGATGAATTGTCTCAGAAACAAACAGTCATTCTATTACTCAATAACCTTGATTCCAGTCAAATACTGCTTGACTAACTTAGAGTCCAAAGGAGATTCTAAAATAGTAGGAATAAAACCTACCTTCAATAAAAGCTGTGTTTGAACACTAGTAGTTAAACAAGCAAGTATGTGACAAAAAAGGGACAGAGAGATTGTTTTAAAAATAGTAAAAATATAATGTCTGCCTGAAAAGCAATCATTAAATGGCTAACTTTATTGTTATTACCCATTATAAAAGGAATGGGGTGGGCAAGCTAGTGGTGCACTTAGTTAAGTGCATATATTACCAAGTGCAAGGACCTGGGTTTGAACCTCCACTCCCCAACTGAAGGAGGGATGCTTCAAGAGTGGTGAAACAGGTCTTCAGATGTCTATATTTCTCTCCTTCTTTCTATCTTTTCTTCCTCTCTTAATTTCTTCCTGTTTTATCTAAAAAAAAAAATTTTTTTTTTAAAAAGGGGACAGGAATATGGGTGCAGGGAACAGTGGACTCATTGTGCAGGCACAGAGCTTCAGCAATAACCCTGGTGGTACAATAAATAAATAAATAAATAAATAAATATCATTACAAGTTGGTCATTGATTTTTCCAGAAAATAAAGACACTTTAAGGTAAAGTCTTCCTTCTCCATTATATCACATGGCTCAGCGTTCAATTAATTGTAAAGTAAACAGACTTCTATTTCATTTGAGAAGAATTATAACTGGCAAAAGTGAGATATAAGAGTAACTAGGTATGCAGAATCCTGACTTACAATGCTCGACTCAGAGCCAAATGCAAATGTTCGGGAAAGTCGTGCCAATTTGCCCAGTTCCAGTATTCAAAAGAACAAGAAACTCTGGGTTAAAAGTTGGGAGTTTAGTGGGTTTCTTAACAGAAGTTTCTTTTTAAAAATTTTTTTTGTTATCTTTATTTATTTATTGGATAGGGACGGCCAGAAATTGAGAGGGAAAAGGGTGATAGAGAGGTAGAGAGGCAGAGAGACACCTGCAACACCATTTGTGAAGCTTTCCCCCTGCAGGTGGGGACTGGGGACTTGAACCTGGGTCCTTGCCTTAACAGAAGTTTCTTAACAGAAATATCTTTGCACAATTTAAAATACACTATCACAGACTTTAGTTCCTGCAAACCTGTCTGTTCAACCAAAACTTTTCCCTAAGGTATGCTCTATTCTGTCTCTTTTTCTTCCTTTCCAAGTTGCAGAAGCAATATGCAAATTCCTGGTCACTTTTACACATGGTGACAGAAACATAATATGTATATAAATTAGAGGAGCAGAAAGATATTAAGACTAAAGATGAAGAAAACTAAACACCAGTATGTTCCTTTTTTAAAAATTTCTTTATTGGGGGATTCCTGGTTTACAGTCAACAGTAAAACACAATAGTTTGTACATGCAGAACATTTCTCGGTATTCCACATAACAATTCAACCCCCAGTAAGATCAATATATCCTTGTATGGAGAATTCCACTTCACAACGACAGAGGAAATATCCTTCAGGATATAGAACTTATAAACTGAATGAACTGAAAGTGGCATCAGTTTTCATTCATGAATTAAACCTGGGAATCAGAGGACTAATACATCACAATGATATTTGTAACTGTCACTGTGTATGACAGAGCACGAGTTTAAGCTACTTGAGGCCTTCTGGCAATCAGCAAAGAATTGAAGGTTGGCATACAGAAGTTTTGAAGCAAAGGGCTTTAGTGCAGCATAGTAAGCAAAGACTGTAAAACAATGAGAAGGCTTACTCCTCAGAAAGGAACTGAGCGCTCACCCTAAATACAGGACTTGGTGTCTTTTAAAACAACAGAGTGATAGGAATCTAAGATTACCATTACATGAATGATTGACAAGCTGGCGGTTCCATAATCAATAGTGCTTGGTGCTTGTTCTTACCGGTAATGCACACAGAAAACCCTGTGGGGGAACTCACAATGGAAATGTATGACAATAGCCTGCTAGTGAAATGGATCACCTTCAGCCACCTAGCCTTTCTCTGTGCACTAGTTACACATGTGGTTATGTTCACTGTTGTTAAAATTCGGAGGCTCCAGTTGGCCGGGCCAGCTTCACGAGTGGGTAACAGAGACTCGAAGACACACGCCTGGGCAGGGAAGCTGTATTTCTTTATTCAGGAACAACGATTCATAAACTAAACCAAACTAATCACCAAACAGAACTCTGCTACCTCCTTCCCCCGCGGCGGCGCCAAGAACTCTCTCACTCTCCAACTCTGGAACTCTGTCACTCTCGAACTCTCTTACTCTTGAACTCTGGGACTCTCTCAGGGTTCCTTGGGGCGGGGACAAGCGGGCCCGTGAAAACTAGCAGGACTGAACCAATTTTCTTGGCAGGGGGAGAGCATACAACAGTTCACATCGCCATCATCCCCACAATATTTTACTTGTGGGTGTCATCCTTCCTGAGGATGACAAGTGTGAGACAAGTTAGATGTCTTTAGCAGGACATGGTCAGCCATGAGTTCTGCCTCCTCATATTTTGTTATGTCCTTCCTGAGTGGTTTGGCATCTTCTAGCTGGTTGACTTCTAGGGTAGATCTGGAAACAGTAAATTTCCACTGATGTAATTATTAACTGTTTCCCGTGTACTATTAACGAACTGTAACATAATTGTGCACAAATACCTTTTGCATTTGTGAAAATCTCCTTACTCTAGGGATGTGAAAATAAGCAGGAAACATGTCATAGAATAACAGCTAGAACAAAGTCATTCTTTTAAAGCAAGAATTGACAACTTAGGAAACTTCATCAAACTACAGCTGAGATCTCCAAAGAAGCTTGGTAATGTGTTTGCTCAACCAGGAAAGTCACTGCTCTATCCTGAGTGGTGGGTATTTGTATGTGGCAAGAGAGTGAGAGGGAAAAAGGGGTTGAAACCAGATGCATAGAAGTTGTGAGCACTAGCTGCACCACATTGTTCTATACAGTAAGAGCACCATGCTGGCTGTGAGACAGGAGAACCTCTGGGCTTTTAACCCGTGACCTAAGGGGCACTGAACTGCAGACAAGGACTCTCCACAATGGCAGAGCAGATATCTTCCAGAGAGCTGAGTTATCCGTCCCTGTACTAAGGGAAGGTAAACAGATCCCTGGTGGCTGGTGACTTGCAACTGGTGACTGGAGGCTGGCAAGTAAATGAAACAATAAGAGCCAGTAGCATCACTACACACCAAGACACCAGAGTCTGGGTGCAAGCTGAAAGTCTACAGAGAGATCCTACATAAAATTGGATCACATAAAGTTTTATAAACAACTCCAAGAGATAACAGGAGACATAGTATCATACCCTACAACCCCAATATATATAAAATGAAACCTAGAACCAAGTCAACAGCATTACCTGTTGGCTTAACAGTAAAAAAAGAAAAAAAAACATGCTAAATAACAAATAGCAGAGAAGTTCCAAAAACAAAGCCCCCAAAATGAGAGACCTTACACTCAGAAACAAAACCGGAAGTCCAGGAAATTATAGATTGGAGCACTTAGAAAACTCACTCTGAGGGCTATTCAAAAGCCTAAGCTTAGCATTGATAATTATATTCAAGAATTGAAAGAATATTTCATTGCGAACTTAGGAAACAACAGAATATGGAGACTAAACAACATTCTTATGAACAACACATGGGCCTTGAAGAAATCAAAAGAGAAATTAAAAATTATCTCAATATCAATGAAAATGAATAAAATATCTAGCAGGTCCAGTGGAATGCAGTCTTGAGAGGAAAGGCAAAGACACACATTAATCAAGAAGAGAGATCACAATGAAATCATCTATCAACCCAACTGAAACTCAGAGTAGAAATCAATGAAATAGAATCCGATAATATCATTAGAAATTTTAATGAAACCAAGAACTGGTTCTCTAAAAAGATAATAAATAAGTAAATAAACAAACAACTCAGCATAGTCCTGGAAGTCCTTGGCAATGAAATCAGGCAAGAAAGAGAAACCAAAGGAATTTATATAGGAAAGGAAGAATTAAAATCATTTTCTGCAGATGGCATCCTATGATATTTATCAGACCCAAAAATTCTACAAAAAAAAAAAAACCCTACTGGAAATCATCAATATATTCAGTAAAATAGCAGGATACAAAAATTAATACAAACTGTGGCATTACTATAAACAAAAAATGAGTCAGACCAAAGGGAATTGAGAGTTATAATTTCAATTACAACTGAGCCCAAAAAGATAAAATGCTTAGGAATAAATCTAAGAAAGGAAATTTTTTTTAATTAAAACTATTAGACATTGTGAAAAGAAATAGAGGATGACACAAATAAATGGAAGAACATTCCTTGTTCATAGAATCAAAGAATAAATACCAATAAAATGGCTGTCCTGTCAAAAGTAGTCTATATATTCAGTACAATCCCTATGACATATTTCAAGGAAATTAAGCAACTTATCCAAATTTTGTGTGAAACTATATTAAAAAAATACAGATAGTAAAAGCACTCCTGAGGGGGGAAGAAAGAAGAAGGAAGAGGAGGAGAAGAAAGAGAAGGAGGAGAAGAAGGAGGAGGAGGAGGAGGAGGAGGAGAAGGAGAAGAAGAAGAAGAGGAAGAAGAAAGGATGTATGACACTCACTGACTGTTTATGCTGCAGAGCATTGTATCAGTTTTATCTTTATTTCTGCCAAATAGAAATAAGTCACACTTAAAAATATGATAGTTTCTATTGTTTCTCTATTTTAGAATTCTAATAATAGAGTTCCAGAGTTTACTTCCCAGTATCTTACTGTTCTCATTTTGTATATGCACTCTTTCATAATCTTTCCCAGTTTCATGTGTCACTATTTCAAGTGCATATGTCCTTATCTCTGTTATGAATATTTTCTGGCAATATCTTTAAATAGAATCCATAGATTCTGTACTAGTTACACATGTATCCCCATTAAATAGTTTTCCCTCATCCGTTTATTAAATTCTGACAATCTTTTCAAGACAGCATTAGATCCTTTCATTTCTATTAGCAACAGATGACATTTTCAATAGTGGAGTTCTAGCTAGCTATGAGGAGCTGGACTAAATTCCTGGAACCATATAGAGCAGAAGAGACAAGTCACAATTCCACAGACTGTGGAACAGTACTTTGTGATCTTGTTCTGCTTGTTCTAAATAGAAATAAACCTAACAAAAGGAGTGAAAGACTTATAAACTGAAATAGAAAAAGATACAGAAAAAGAGTAAAGATATCCCATGTTCATGGATTGGAAGAATTAACACAGTCACAATGAATATTCTACTGAGAGTCCTATACAAATTTAATGCAATCCTCATCAAGGTCCCGCCAAAAAATTTTTAAACAAGAAGAACAAAACCTACAAAAGTTTTATCTGGAACCACAAAAATATACAGAACTACCAAAGCAGTATTGAAGGAAAAAACTTTTTTTCAAAAACTAGAGGCATCATGGTCCCAGATCTCAATCTTATAGGCCCATTATAATCAAAACTGCCTGGCAATGAAAGAAAAATAAGTCCCTATACTTATTAACGTCAGTGTTTAAGAAGGAGGACCAAACTATTAAATGGAGAAAGCAGAGTCTCTTCAACAAATGGTGTTAGGAAATTGTGTTGAAATATGCAGAAGAATGGAACTGAACCACTGCATTTTACCACACAAAAAAACAAACTCCAAATGCATCAAAGATTAGCATGGTGGACCAGAAACTATCAAATACTTATAGGAAAATATTGACAGAACTCTTTCCTACTTAAGTTTTATAGGCATCTTCAAAGACTCAAGTCCAACTGCATAACCCTAACAAAAACAATAATAATAATAAGCCAGTAAGACTATAACAAATCGAAAAGCTTCTGCACAGCAAAAGAAACTACAACCCAAACAAAGAGGCTTCTTACAAAATGGGAGGTCTTTGCATGCCAGACATCACAAAAAAACATGATCCCATACAAAAGTGGGGGAGAGGATATGAGCAAAATATTCAGCAAAGGAAAGATCCAAAAGACAGAGATATGAAAAAATGCTATGTCACTGATTGTCAGAGAAATAAAAATAAAACAATGAGATACCACTTCACGCCTGTGGGAATGTCATACAATGGACAGGATAGTAATAACAAAGGCTGGAGAGGTTGCAGTGGTGAAGGAGCCCCTACTGTAGGTGAGAAAATAAATTTATCCAACCTCTGTGGAGAGCTGTCTGGAGGACTCTCAGAAGTGCTAGAAGTGGACCCTCCCCATGAATCTCCAACATGTATCTTGGTGATATAGCCAAAGGAATCAAACACACTCATGCAAAGAAATATGTATTTACTTATGTTTGTAGCAGCATGATTTGTAATAGCTTGGACAGAAGTCAAGAAATAATAGCAGAAAAGATAAAAATGAAGTAGAACTGCATTTGATGTATTTTGCCAAAGCAATGGACTCTAGTAAGTGGGACCACTTAGACTTTTGTACATCATGGTGGAGGAGGACTTAGGCTGGGGATGACAGTGTTTTGTACAAAATTGAGAAATGTCACACATGTATCAACAACTTAATTTACAGAAAACCATTAATAACTCCCAAATAAAAATAAAACAAAAATTATTTTGGAATGTTTTTATTTAAGGTGACTCCTTTCTTTTCTTATAAGTTCACAGGGACACTTGAACTTCCATGGACTCCTCACATTTGGAAAACTACTAGCATAGAGAGAACACTGGACAAAATAGTGTGAATATTTATTTATTTTTATTTATTTATTTAAAAATATTTATTTATTTTTATTTATTTATTTAACAAAACCATAAGATAGGAGGGGTACAACTCCACACAATTCCCACCACCAGATCTCTATATATCTCCCCTGATAGCTTTCCTATTCTTTATCCCTCTGGGAGCATGGACCCAGGGTCATTGTGAGATGCAGAAGGTGGAAGGTCTGGCTTCTGTAATTGCTTCCCCACTGAACATGGGCGTTGACTGGTCGGTCCATACTCCCAGCCTGTCTCACTCTTTCCCTAGTGGGGAGGGTCTCTGGGGAAGTGGAGCTCCAGGACATATTGGTGGGGTCATCTGTCCAGGGAAGTCTGGTCGCATCATGCTGGCATCTGGGACCTGGCGGCTGAAAAGAGAGTTAACATACAAAGCCAAACAAATTGTTGAACAATTATAGACATAAAGGCTGGAATAGTGCAGATGAAGTGTTGGGGGGGTACTCACTGCAGACTATTGTGTACTTTTGCTTTCGGGTATATATTTTGCTCTAGTTTATGGATACATGTTGACGTATGCTCTATCTCAGTGGACCTGGTCTATATGTAGGATTTGGGAATTTGTTAGGAAGTTAACCACCTGAAATGGAGAGATATTATGAAAGGAAAGGTCTCAGCCGAGTGATGAAGCTGAAGGATTGTCATTCCACACCTGAAGACTCTGGATATAGTCTGAAGTGAAGCCTGCTGAAGTGGCACTCATTGCTTTGATTAGATTGTGATCGGCAGATGCAATATTATTTGATACGAAGTGAGAGAAGTATGCAGGAAAGTGCGCCCCACCCTAAGTTTCCAGGACTAGGGGAAATATAGGCACTGTAGTGGAAATGTGAGTTTCCTGCTGACTTAGGGTTCAAGAAGACAATGAGTAGTTATTGTTATCATCACATTATTTGGTAATTGGGTTAATTTGGAAAAGGCTCTTTGTTAGGATTTGCTGTATAATACCCAACATGTTGTATATAGCTGTGCCACCAGTCGCTTCTGTTCTTCCTGGTCTAGGTTTTTGAGAGAGTCAATGTATCAAAGACTCAGCCTATGTATTAAAAAGACTCAGTCTGTGCTTTAAAAAGTTGGAGACACACAATCAATTTTTCCCCTCTCAAATTAAATAGTGATTTATATGAATACAGTTTAATAGGAATGTACATAGTCACCATTCTCACTACCTTAAGACTGTGTCCCATTCCACCCACCCACCCCTGCCTCCCTACCACCCCAGGAAGCCAAATGTCCACCCTCCCCCTCACCACAGAGTTTTTACTTTGTGCCCTACTCTCAATCCAATCAAATCCTGCTTTTAGTTTCCCTTTCTGTTCTTCTTTCTCAACTTCTGTTTATGAGTGGGATCATCCCATACTCATCTTTATCTTTCTGACTTAGCTCACTTAACATAATTCCTTCTAGCTCCAACCAAGATGGGTCAAAGAAGGTGGGTTCAGTGTTCTTACTAGCTGTATAGTACTCCATTCTGTACCATAGCTTACTCAGCCACTCACCTGTTGTTGGACACCTGCGTTCCTTCCAGGTGTTAGCTAGTATGAATTGTGCTGCTATGAACATAGGTATACACATATCTTTTTGTTTGGCTGTTATGGAGTCCTTGGGGTATATCCCCAGGAGAGGAATTACTGGGTCATATGGGAGGTCCAAGTCTAGCCTTGTGAGATTTCTCCAGTCTGCACTCCAGAAAGGCTGGACCAGTTTACATTCCCACCAGCAATGTAAAAGGGTTCCTCTGTCCCCACATCCTCTCCAGCATTTGTTGCTGCTGTCCTTTTTGATGTATGCCATTCTTACAGGAGTGAGGTGGTATCTCCGTATTGTCTTTATTTGCATTTCTCTGACAATCAGTGACCTGGTGCAGTTTTTCATATGTTTGTTAGCCTTTTGGATCTCCTCTGAAATGAATGTCTTGTTTATATCCTCTGCTCTTTTTTGGATGGGGTCGTTTGCTTTTTTGGTGCTAAGTTTGCTGATCTCTTTGTATATTTTGGTGATTAATCTCTTGTCTGATGTATGGTATGGGTAGATCTTCTCCCATTCTATGAGGGGTCTCCTTGTTTGTGTGATAGTTTCTTTAGCTGTGCAGAAGCTTTTCAATTTGATGTCATCCCATTGGTTTGTTTCTGCTTTAGTCTTCCTTGCAATTGGGTTTGTTTCATCAAAGATTTC
Source organism: Erinaceus europaeus (assembly GCF_950295315.1). NCBI lineage: Eukaryota > Metazoa > Chordata > Mammalia > Eulipotyphla > Erinaceidae > Erinaceus > Erinaceus europaeus. Next base: position 10,014,910 of record NC_080165.1, read on the forward strand.
CTTGAGATTTAGGTGGGGTTGTGTTCCACCAATGTTTTCCTCTAAGTATTTGATAGTTTCTGGTCTAACATCCAAGTCCTTGATCCATTTGGAGTTGATTTTTGTTTCTGCTGAGATAAGGTGGTTCAGTTTCAGTCTTCTGCATGTTTCAAACCAGTTTTCCCAGCACCATTTACTGAAGAGAGACTCCTTCCTCCATTTAATACTTTGGGCCTCATTATCAAAGATTAGATGTCCATAGGTGTGGGGGTTTATTTCTGGGCTTTCAATTCTGTTCCACTGGTCTGTATGTCTATTTTTGTTCCAGTACCAGACTGTTTTGATTATGATAGCCTGATAATATAGTTTGAAATCTAGGAGTGTGGTGCCTCTATTTCTGGTTCTTTTCCTCAAAATGGTTTTGGCAATTCTAGGTGTTTTCTGGTTCCAGATAAATGACTGTAGTTTTTGTTCTATTCTCTTAAAGAAGCTTGGTGGAACTTTGATTTTTATCACATTTAATTTGTATATAGCTCTGGGGAGCATATTCATATTGATGATATTAATTCTTCCAATCGATGAGCATGGGATGTCTTTCCATTTCTTGGTATCAGTTTCTATTTCCTTGAATAGTGACTCATAGTTTTCAGTACACAAATCTTTCACTTATTTGGTCAGCTTTATTCCTAGGTTTTTTATTGATTTTTCTGCAACAGTGAATGGGAGTGATTTCTGGATGTCTTCTTCTTCAGATTTACTATTTGCATAAAGAAATGCCACTGACTTTTGTACATTGATTTTATAGCCTAACACCTTGATATATTGCTTAATAACTTCCAGTAGTTTTCTACTAGATTCTTTAGGTTTTTCTATGTATACTGTCATATCATCTGCAAATAGTGAGAGCTTTACTTCTTCCCTTCCAATCTGTATTCCTTTTATTTCTTTCTCTTGCCTGATTTCTATAACAAGTATTTCCAGTACTATGTTGAAGAGTAATGGTTATAGTGGACAGGCCGGTCTAGTCCCCGATCTGAGGGGGAATGCTTTCAGCTTCTGTCCATTGAGTATGATGTTGGTCGTGATGTACAATCTTTTTGATATACTGCTGTAGCCGGTTGGCCAAGACCTTGTTTAATATTTTGGCATCTATGTTCATCAGAAATATTGGTCTGTTGTTTTCCTTTTTTGTTGTGACTCTATCTGCTTTTGGTGTCAGGGTGATGTTAACTTCTTAAAAGGTGGAAGAGAGTGTTCCTGTTTCTTGGCTCTTATGGAAAAGCTTTAGCAGTATGGGTACCAACTATTTCCTGAAGGTTTGTAGAATTCATTTGTGAAGCCATCTGGTCCAGGACTTTTGTTGTTGGGGAGATTCTTAATAACTGTTTCAATTTCTTTGTCTGTGATTGGTGCATTTAGGTTTTGTAGTTCTTCTTGGTTCAGTTTCGGAAGGCATATGTTTCTAGGAATTCTTCCATTTCTCCCAGATTTTCTAGCTTGGTGGAATATATTTCTTCATAGAAGTTTTGCTTGATTTTTTGGATTTCTGTTGTTTCAGTTGTGATATCTCCTCTATCATTTATTATCATTTATGGTTCTATTAATTTGAGTCTTCTCCTTTTTTTTTTTTTTAGTGAGTCTGGCTAGGGGTTTTTCAATCGTGTTTAATTTTTCAAAGAACCAACATTTGGCTTCATTGATCTTTTGTATGGTTTGCTTATTTTTGATGTTGTTTATCTCTGCTATAATTTTAGTGATTTCTGTCCTTCTGGTTGCTTTAGGGTTCCTTTTTTCCTCTCCCTCTAAGTCCTTGAGGTGTGCAGTAATGTTGTTTATTTGAGCTTTTTCTTGTTCTCTAATATGTGATTGTATGGCTATGAGTTTCCCTCTCAATACTGCTTTAGCTATGGCCCAAATATTTTGATAGCTTGTGTCTTCATTTTCATTTGTTTCCAGGAACATTTGAATTCCTTGCTTGAGTGTCTCTCTGACCCAGTGGTTCTTAAGCAGTATGTTGTTTAGTGTCCAAATTCTGTGTTTTTTAGTAATTTTCTGTCTGTTGTTAAGGGTTAGCTTTACTCCACTGTGGTCTGAGAAGGTACTTGGGATAATTTCAATGCTCTTGAATTTGTTGATGCTGTCTTTGCGGCCTAACAAGGGGTCTATTCTTGAGTATGTGTCATGTGGATTTGAAAAGAATGTGTATTCCAGTTTTTTAGGATGAATAACTCTGAAAATGTCCAGTAGGTATAATCTGTCCATCTCTTCATTTAATTTTCTTGTTTCTGTGTTGATTCTCTGCTTTGTTGATTTGTCTAAGTGTGAGAGTGGGGTGTTAAAATCTCCCACTGTTATTGTATTACTATTGATGTATTTTTGTAGTTCTTTCAGTAGATGTTTGATGTATTTAGATGGTCCCTCATTGGGTGCATAGATGTTAGTAATTGTTAAATCTTCTTGGTTTATTGATTCTCTAATCATTATGTAATGGCCTTGCTTACCTTTTATTACTTTATTTAATTTACAACTTATTGTGTCAGAGATGAGAATGGCTGTTCCTGCTCTTTTTTGTGGTCCATTAGCCTGCATGATAGTTTTCCATCCTTTCACTTTAAGTCTGTGTTTATCTTGTTGGATCAGATGGGATTCTTTCAAGCAGCATATGGTTGGGTTATGTTTTCTGATCCATCCTCCCACTTTGTGCCTTTTGATGGGTGAGTTTAAGCCATTGATGTTTATTGATATTATGGATTGAATGTATTGTAGTACCATTATTCAACAATTTTTTATTTGCTCTGATATATTGCAAGTATTATAGTGATGTTCTTGTTTATAAAATGTCTTTTAGAACCTCTTTCAGAGCAGGCTTGATGATGGTTGCCTCCTTTAACTGTTGTCTGTCTGAGAAGGTTTTGATCCCTCCAGCTAGTTTGAATGAAAGTCTATGAGTATATATTATCCTTGGTTGAAACCCTTTTTCATTCAGGGCTCAAGAAATATATTGCCATTCTCTTCTGGATTTTAGAGTTTGAGTAGAGAAGTCTGCTGATAGTCTTATGGGTTTTCCCCTGTCTGTGACTTTTGTTTTTCTCTTGCAGCCTTTAGAATCCTTTCTTTATCCTGACTTCTTTTCATTGTAACTATGATGTGTCTTCATGTATTCAGGTCTGGGTTGATTCTGTTTGGGACACTCTGGGCCTTTTGAATCTTAATGTCCTTTCTGTTATTCAGGTCTGAGAAGTTTTCTTCTATAATTTCCTCTAGAATGTTTACTTGCCCTTCCTCTCTTTCTTCCTCTGGCAGGCCAATTATATGACTGTTACTTCTTTTGAGATCACTCCATATGTCTCTGTTGTTGTTTTCACTGTCTCTCAATCTCTTTTTGAGCTCTTTTCCCTCTTTCTTAATTTTTTCTAGCTCATCCACTGTCGGGCTAATTCTGTTTTCTGCTTCTGTTAGTTTGCTTTCCCTTCCCTCAGCTTCTTTCTTCAGTTTAGCTATTTCAGCTTTCAGTTCTCTAATTACCTCGCAGTAGCTAGTATTTTCCTTGAGGGTCTCATCTGTTGTTTCCCTAATTCTACTAGCCCTTTCCTCCATAGTTTTCTTCATTTCTGTGATTATTAAATTTCCTGTTGCTTGCTTGCTTTTCTAATCTATGGCTACTTCTGAGTGATGTAGTTACTTCTGGGCTCCTGTCTTCATTCATTGTATTAGCAGTTTTTTTTTAAGTTTTCTTTTTTTTTAATATTTATTTATTTATTTATTCCCTTTTGTTGCCCTTGCTGTTTTAATGTTGTAGTCATTGTTGATGTTGTTGTTGTTGGATAGGACAGAGAGAAATGGAGAGAGGAAGGGAAGACAGAAAGGAGGAGAGAAAGACAGACACCTGCAGACCTGCTTCACCTCCTGTGAAGTGACTCCCCTGCAGGTGGGGATCCTGGGGTCTTGAACCGGGATCCTTACACCGGTCCTTGCGCTTTGCGCCACCTGCGCTTAACCCGCTGTGCTACAGCCCGACTCCCCTGTATTAGCAGTTTTATTTGTTCTTGTTTTAACCATTTTTTTATTGATGTGTGTTTTTTTTATTTTTATGTTCTTCAGTTGTTGTGTTTTGAGTACAAGCCATGCTATACTAAATACCTTTATGATAAATGCAGTCACCAACCTCGGTAATTACAATAGTAACTGAAGCAAGGATTGAATCAGTTTAACCAATACCAGTTAGCCAAACAATGACTCTAGTCCAAGAAAAAATAACAACCAAATCCAAATGAAAAAGATACAGGACAAAAGGGGTTGCAAGAATAGACAATTATGCATATCTACTGTCCATTGTAAATTCTAGGGGTAGCAAGAAGAGAAAGGGAAATAGAGAAGAGACACAAACACACAAAGAGAGTCCACTCTGAGTCAGATTTCTTCCCCAAAATAATTCACAAATGAGGGTCAGTGAATCTGAAAGCAGAAGAAAGAGGAAGGAAGAATAAAAGACAAAAATGAGGAAAAAAAGGGAAAAAAAGAAAAGAAAAGAAAGAGTTTTTTTTTAATTAGTTAGGAGGAGGAAGAAGGTGGAGAGTGGATAGAGGAAGTAGGTAGAGTGAAACAAGTTCATTTCACAATGGATAGGACAGGACATCCAGTCACGTAGCAATGGAAAATACACAAAAGTTAATTTTGGTCAACCTGAAGGAGTGGGAGAAAGGGACATGCGTATATATAATAGTAATAATAAAATAGAACAGAGTAAAAAACCCTAAGAGTCAGTCTGCAGCTTGAATGGCTCCCAATTGGCTCAGGTAGCCTGAGCAAAGACAGCCAATTGTTAAAAAACAAAACAAAACAAACAAACAAACAAAAAACCTCCAGGTAGTCTTTCCCAGGCAGGGTGAGGCTCTGATTGGTCAGATATATTGTCACTCCAATTGAGCTTGAAAAGAAAAAAAAAAAAAGAGCAAAGGGAATCAGAAAGGATTGAAATCACACCCCTGGTGAGCCAGGAATCTTGGGAAAGAAAAAAGCTCAGCAGGGAGCCTGCTAGTAGCAGCTCTCCAGCCCCAGGAGTCTGGTTATAGGGTGGGGGAGAGGGGTGTACTTCAGAAATAATAAAGAAATTTCTTTTCTTTTTTCTCTGTTTTTTAACCCAAATTGAGCTATAGTCTCCTCCTTGATGTCACACTTAGGACCCCTTATTCACTGTCCTGCTGATGGCCAGGTATCCTATCCTTTCCAGCAGTTGTTGTCGGCGCTCATGCCAGCAGCTGCCTCCAAGTCAGCATTTTGGCTCACCCCCACCAGTGTGAATATTTAAATTCATATCTTGTCATCATCCTTTATTCTTATGATGTCATACTGCATTTCTCTAAACTTTAGTTATCTCATTTATGAGACAGTGGAAAAATTAACTCTTTTGCTTTCTTTAGCCCTTTATTGCTGTTTCTAAATGAGTTTCAGATTTATCTATCTAGTTTGGTTGGTCAGCTCTGAAACAATAAAGACTCCAAATAGCTCCATCTCAGTTATATTTCCTAAAGGAAAATTGTATTTTGAGCTTTGGACATTTTCAAGTAACACCATTTGCAGATATAAACAATAAAGAAAGTATTGCTATTGTTAGCATACATTTTAGAGTAGAAGCCTTGATTTTAGGACATAATAAATAAAACTTTAGACTTCATACTGATATTGACTATGGGAAAATGATATTTGGGGAGATACTCTTTTCCCTGATCCAACTTTCTGGTCCTTTTTCCAACCATGACATTATCTCCCCAGACAAAAAGTTAGATCCACCTGCATATCAGATGTCAAGTGCAAGAAACAAACAAACAAAAAAAAACTATTATAGTCATAGGTTCTTTGGAATATAACTAAAATAGGCCTACTAACTAGCTATAAAATGGAGACCACCCCAAATTCTTCACATGAACTTTAGCCTTTAGGTTGATGATTAGTCAATAGTGTGTTTGGCTCTATATGTTAACTCTCTTTTCAGCCACCAGGTTCCAGATGCTACATTGGTGCCAACCAGACTTCCCTGGGCAGACAACCCCACCAATGTGTCCTGGAGCCAAAGCCCTTCCCAGAGCCTTGTCCCACTAGGTAAAGAGAGAGACAGGCTAGAAATATGGATCACTCTGCTTCCCAGAGCCCTGTCCCACTAGGTAAAGAGAGAGACAGGCTAGAAATATGGATCAATCTGCCAACACCCATATTCAGTGGGGAAGCAATTAAAGAAGTCAGACCTCCCATCTTCTGCACCCTATAAGGACCCTGGTTCCATATTCCCAGAGACATGAAGAATAGGAAAGCTATCAGGGGAGGTGATGGGGTGTGGAGCTCTGGTGGTGGGAATTTTGTGGAGTTGTATCCCTCTTATCCTATGTTTTTATTTATTTATTTATTTATTGAGGAATTAATGTTTTACATTCAACAGTAAATACAATAGTTTGTACATGCATAACATTCCCCAGTTTCCCATTTAACAATACAACCTCCACTATGTCATTTATCATCCTTCATGGACCTGTATTCTCCCCACCCACCCACACCAGTCTTTTACTTTGGTGCAATACGTCAATTCCATTTCAGGTTCTACTTGTGTTTTCTTTTCTGATCTTGTTTTCAACTTCTGCCTGAGAGTGAGATCATCACATATTCATCCTTCTATTTCTGACTTATTTCACTCAACATGATTTTTTCAAGGTCCATCCAAGATTGGCTGAAAACGGTGAAGTCACCATTTTTTATAGCTGAGTAGTATTCCATTGTGCATATAGACCACAATTTGCTCAGCCACTCATCTGTTGTTGGACACCTGGGTTGCTTCCAGGTTTTGGCTATTACAAATTGTGCTGCAAAGAACATATGTGTACACAGATCTTTTTGGATGGGTGTGTTGGGTTCCTTAGGGTATATCCCCAGGAGAGGAATTGCAGGGTCATAGGATAGGTCCATTTCTAGCCTTCTGAGAGTTCTCCAGACTGTTCTCCACAGAGGCTGGACCAATTGACATTCCCACCAGTGGTGCAGTAGGGTTCCTTTGACCCAACACCCTCTCCAGCATTTTCTGCTGTTACCTTTTCTGATGTATGACATTCTCACAGGAGTGAAGTGATATCTCATTGTTGTCTTGATTTGCATTTCTCTGACAATCAGAGACTTGGAGCATTTTTTCATGTGTTTCTCGGCCTTTTGGATCTCTTCTATGGTGAATATTCTGTCCAAGTCCTCCCCCCATTTTTGGATGGGGTTATTTGTTGTCTTGTTGTTGAGTCTGGCAAGCTCTTTATATATGTTGGTTATTAAACTCTTGTCTGATGTATGGCATGTAAAGATCTTCTCCCATTCTTTGAGGGGTCTCTTGGTTTGGGTAGTGGTTTCTTTTGCTGTGAAGAAGCTTTTTAATTTGATGTAGTCCCATAGGTTTATACTTGCTTTAGTCTTCTTTGTAATTGGATTCGTTTCATTGAAAATGTCTTTAAAATTTATGCGGAAAAGAGTTCTGCCAATATTTTCCTCTAAGTATTTGATAGTTTGTGGTCTAACATCCAAGTCCTTGATCCACTTGGAATTTACTTTTGTATTTGGTGAAATACAGTGATTCAGTTTCATTCTTCTGCATGTTTCAACCCATTGTTTCCAACACCATTTGTTGAAGAGACTCTGCTTTCCCCATGTAATAGTTAGGGCCCCTTTATCAAAGATTAGATGTCCATAAGTGTGGGGCCTCATTTCTGGTCTCTCAATTCTATTACACTGGTCAGTGTGTCTATTCATGTTCCAGTACCAAGCAAAACACTACAAAAAATGAGAATAGATGGAAAATTCCTCAAGATAGTGGAGTCTATATATAGCAAACCTACAGCCAACTTCATACTCAATGGTGAAAAACTGGAAGCATTTCCCCTCAGATCAGGTACTAGACAGGGATGCCCACTATCACCATTACTATTCAACATAGTGTTGGAAGTTCTTGCCATAGCAATCAGGCAGGAGCAAGGAATTAAAGGAATACAGATTGGAAGAGAAGAAGTCAAACTCTCCTTATTTGCAGATGACATGATAGTATACATGGAAAAACCTAAGGAATCCAGCAAGAAGCTTTTGGAAATCATCAGGCAATACAATAAATGTCAGGCTACAAAATTAACATTCAAAAGTCAGTGGCATTCCTCTATGCAAACACTAAGTTAGAAGAAATTGAAATCCAGAAATCAATTCCTTTTACTATAGCAACAAAAACAATAAAATATCTAGGAGTAAATCTAACCAAGGAAGTGAAAGACTTGTATACTGAAAATTATGAGTCACTACTCAAAGAAATTGAAAAAGACACAAAGAAGTGGAAAGATATTCCATGTTCATGGGTTAGAAGAATTAACATCATCAAAATGAATATATTACCCAGAGCCATCTACAAATTTAATGCTATCCCCATCAAGATTCCAAGAACATTTTTTAGGAGAATAGAAAAAATGCTACAAATGTTTATCTGGAACCAGAAAAGACCTAGAATTGCCAAAATAATCTTGAGAAAAAAGAACAGAACCAGAAGCATCACACTCCCAGATCTCAAACTGTATTATAGGGCCATTGTCATCCTATGGTTTTGTCAGTGTTTCCTTTTTATAAATAAAAATAAAAAAATAATTTTAAAATAATGATTTTATGTGAAATGTATCATATACTACTTAATTATTATAAATAATGTAAATAAAATGAAAATGTTCCTGTTAATTATGTGCAATAAAACAATTTTGTATGTAAGCTTAACACACATTTAGTCTTAATAGATATCTTTGCTTACTTAATAAGCACTGATATTTCATCTCAGAGAACGAAAATAGCTCCCTGTTTATAAATAGACTTAATTGGAAAGTAAAATTCAAAGCATAAAATTATCAAAAATTAACTAGTGAGTTGCTAATATTACACCTCACTTTAGTTTTAATTCACCCTAAGGATACATTACATAACCAAGTCATAAAACTGTCCTTTGCTGCTTCAAAATAGATCTGGATAGAAGTTAAGCCTTAGGGACAAGGCTTTATTTCTACTGGTTTCACATGTGCCAAGAAAAATCATAATAAATTTATACTTTATAGCCCAGTAAACCAAACTGTTCTGACACTCCCTTGAATCTTTAGCCACAGAGGTATCAGACCTAGGCTGTAATCCAAATCTCATTTAGAAAATATAAAACCCTTCTGAAATAACTCACCCAAACGTATACACCTCTCTGTGTCCTCATATAGCTCATCAGTACATAGTATCACTGTCTTCCAAATTTTAAATCCCTAAACAGAAAAACAAACAGGGGGGCCAGGTGGTAGTGCATCTGGTTGAGTGCACACATTACAATGCACAAGGACCCAGGTTCAAGTCCCCAGTGTCCACCTGCAAGGGGAAAGCTTCACAAGTGGTGAGAAGTGCTGCAGGTGTCTCTCTGCCTTTCTCAGTCTCTGTCTCCCCCTTCCCTCTTGATTTCTGGCTGTCTCTATCCAACAACTAAACATAACACAAATTAAAGAAAAACAAACAGGTCTATTTAGCAGTGGCATTTTAGAAAACTACAACATGTTTTTGTCTTTATTGGTGATTCTTATTTCACATTTGCTTTACATTCTTTTAGAAAAAGAAGTTTTAAAATAGGGATAAATAATACTCTCTCCTTATATCTGTTTAGTAAAGGAACACATCAGTGGTAGGACAAGTTTCTATTGATGAGAAATTCACAATTTATAGAATATGGATCTCTGAGAAATTGTTCTAATGAGATCAGTACATATATGAAGAAGAAATGCATTATATAGCACAAATAAATATCAGTGAGTTTGTATATGTTCAAGCATTAATTCCCACAGGAAACGTTCTTTTACTTCTAGTAAAATTTCCCTTATACACATAGAACAAGATTTCTATTCTATGCCTCCTATTTTACGATTAAGTTTTCTTTGATTTGTTGTTTCACATTAATTTCATCAGAAACAGTTCTTCGGACTTTGCCACAAAGTAGACATGACTCCTACCATATATAAAGAATTCTCTCATCTCAGCCTCTAGTTCATTGCTAAGGACATACTGTTTTTTTTTTATTTCAGAATGTCTGAGTAAGTACATAATGTAATAATTCAATGACACAATGAGGACTTTCATATATATATTTATAAATATATGCATATATATATATATAGAGAGAGAGAGTCATTGTATCAACTACTTTAATTTAAAGTTAGTCTTTATTTCAAAAGACCTTCTTATTTATTTATTTAGCCTCCAAGGTTATTGCCAGGGCTTGATACATTCGTGGTGATGCCTGCACCACGAATCCGCTGCTCCTGGAGGCCATTTTTCCCCTTTTCTGTTACCTTGGTGGTGTTTTTTTCTTTTAACCATTGTTGTAGTTATTATTATCTTTGTTAATGATGTTGTTGTTGGATAGGACAGAGAAATGGAGAGAGGAGGGGAAAACAGAAAGGGGGAGAGAAAGATAGACACCTGCAGACCTGCTTCACCGCCTGTGAAGTGACTCCTCTGCAGATAGGGAGCCTGGGGCTGGAACCAGGATCCTTATGCCGGTCTTTGACTTTGTACCATGTGTGCTTAACCCATTGCTCTACGGTCCGACCCCCCAAGAGCTTCTTATTTCTAAGTGTGTCTTATCATAACCATTGAATCCTAGTGTGCTCTCCAAATGCATCACAGGTTGCACATACCTTAATGTAAGTAAAATTGGAACTCATCACTAAATTTAGAAGATTCTGTGCACATTAGTAAATCAAGGAGTGAGAAGAATTTTAAGAGAAAGTTAGATAAAGATTTGACTTTTAATAGATAGTATTAAATATTGCCTTCACAGTGAATACTAACTGTGTTTGGTTTACACATTTAGGTCAAGAGACTGAGTCTTCATCTGGACTGATTTTTAGATGACAATTATTCTCTACTTGAATGATTGAATATAGGAAGCCTAGACGTGACATGCCATTTGTAATGGCACTTGCTTCCACAGCAGGTAAAATTGGGCTTGTGGTACTGGAGGTAAATGTCTTTTGTTGTATGCACTCACTAAAATGGATTCTAATTTTAGAATGTGGTGATTTTCAAGGTGTAGATGCCATCTAGCTGTAGACTGTATCCTCTGGCTCTCATACGGAAGAAATACATACCAGCTAGCAGATATCTTATATGTTTTCAGATCTAATTATTTTTATAGAGACAGAGATAAATGGAGAAAGAAGGGCTGCAGAGAGAGAGAAAGAGAGAGAGAGAGAGAGAGATACAGGCAAAACTGCTTTTCCACTCCTGGAGCTTTGGCAGGTAGAGACTAGGGCTTTGAAACCACATCCTTGCACATGGGGGTGTGTGCACTCAACCATGTGTATCACCTCCTGGGTCCACTCCGTTTAATTTAATTTAATTTAATTTATTTATTATTGAGTAGAGACAGAGAAAAATTGAGGGGAAAGGGAGATAGAGATGGAGAGAGACAGAGAGACACCTGCAGCCTTGCTCCACCACTTGTAAAGCTTTCCCCCTGCAAGTGGAGACTGGGGGCTTGAACCCCAGTCCTTGTGCACTGTAGTGTGTGTGCTTAACCAGGTGTGCCACTGCCTGGTCCCGTCACTCCATTTAATTTTATCTTCTTCATAGACACTCAATTTTTTTTCCCTATAGCTGATAATAAGTACATATCCCTGCATGGCTATGTTGGCTAGGCCCTCATCTGAATTAAATATTGAGAAAAGCTCTACATGCCAAAAGAATAAAAACAACAAAAGAGGTCTGAGTTCGGATTCTCCTAATCTCATTGAATGGCTTTTAAACACATATCAAGTATTTACCAGCCAGATATATTTTTATTTAGTTAGCATATTGTTGTAAAATTTTGGACCATTAGTGCTCTCAAGCAAACACAAAATCTCCATTCTTTTCCCATCCCCCACTCTTCTTATCATCATACCAGTGTAATAGCTTCATCTTTATTATTAATATTTATCTAGTTTCTGAAGGTGCATTGGGAAGTATCCCATACTTGGTGATTGCATGTATTTATTTGCTTGCTAGAATTGGGGGGGTTGCTTTATTTCATCTATTATTATTATTACATTACTTTATTATTAGCGATTTAATAGTGATTGGTTTGCTTTTTTTCATCTTTGCATATATTAGCAGCAATGTTTACCACCTGGCTAGGGCAATAGAATATCAGGCCTGAAATTTAAGTATCTAAACATAAAGAACATTTATTTTAAAAAGTGACCTCAGTGTGAGAAAATGTGAAACCACGTTCTGCTTCCCCAATATAAAATTTAAGAAAATATGAAGCCTAAACTCACTGAACGTTCCACATCATCTGACTGGAGCTTCCATCAGAGCACAGCAGTTAGCACAAAATGTTCATAAAATAGAGGGAAAGAAACACTTGACTTGGGAAAACTCAAAATATCAACAATAATTCTCTTATTATCATTTTTCCTATCATCAAACATTTGAAGACAGAAACACTTATAACAGATGAGCAAGTCAAAGAAGCCCTTAATCTTTTCTTGCTTTTCATCTTGAAGACAATTACAAATCCAAATCCACCGCATAATGAATAGACCTTGAGTTAGGGAAACTGGAAGGGATTTATTTTTTCTTAATAGAGGCAGGTGCATCAGGAGCAAACAGCACATTCTAATACTGCTTGTCTGTCTTCAAACTAGAACATTAATATAAAAAAAAACGCTTTAAAAAACACCATGATTATCTGGATTTTCTTCTGTTATGTTGCCTCTCCTCCCATGGAATTTAGAGATGATTGTCATCAACCATGCTAGCTGAATGCTGGATCATAGAAAGTGTAGCTCAGGAGAGCCGCCTACTGCTGGAAGGAAGTGCAAAGCCAGCTGCATGGCAGAAAAGACTATGTGGTATAAAACTCTCCCAATTCATATAAAATAATATCGCATCTGCCGATCGCAACCTAATCAGTGCAACGGTTGCCACCTCAACATGCTTCAGCTCAGACTGTGTCCAGAAACTTCAGGTGTGGAATGACAACCCTTCAGCTTCATTACTCGGGTGAGACCTTTCTTTTCATAGCATTCTCTAATTCCATCCCAGGTGGATCACTTTCTAACAAAGTCCCAAAACCTAGATATACACCAGTTTCTGTGAGAGAGAGCATATGTTTACACATATCCATAAACTACTGCAAAATATATACCTGAAAGCAGAAGTGCACTAGAGTTTGCAGTGAGCACACACACCACCCCCCCCCCCCAACACTTCCTCTCCACTATTCCAACCTTTGGGTCCATGATTGCTCAACAATTTGTTTGGCTTTGTATGTTAACTCTCTTTTCAATCACCAGGTTCCAGATGCCATCAGGATGCTAGCCAGGCTTCCCTGGACTGAAGACCCCACCAATGTGTCCTGGAGCTCCGCTTCCCCAGAGACCCACCCTACTAGGGAAAGAGAGAGGCAGACTGGGAGTATGGACCAACCAGTCAACGTCCATGTTCAACGGGGAAGCAATTACAGAAGCCAGATCTTGCACCTTTTGCAACCCACAACTACCGTGCTCCCAGAGGGATAGAGAATGGGAAAGCTATCAGGGGAGGGGATGGGATATGGAGATTGGGTGGTGGGAATTGTGTGGAATTGTACCCCTCCTACCCTATGGTTTTGTTAATTTATCCTTTCTTAAATAAAAAATAAATTTAAAAATAAATAAATAAATAAAAATAAAAAACTAGGTCTATTCCTACCTTTGTGTTGCCCTGTCAATTTGTCCTGCTTTACAGCTTACCGCCATTCAGCCTCTAAGCTGCAGATGCTACTGTGATTTCACCCTGACTTCCCTGAGCAGATGAACCTCACCAATGTGTCTTGGCACCTCACCACTTCAGAGCTCTGCTTGTCCCACTGCCTGTCCCACTAGGGGAAGTTAGAAACAGGCTGGGGGTATTGGCCCACCTGTCATCACCCACGTCTAGCAGAGAAGCAGTTACAGAAGCCAGACCTTCCAACTTCTGCACCCCATAAAAATCTTTAGTCCATACTTCCAGAGGGATAAAGAATAGGGAAGCTTCCAATGGAGGGGATGGAGCATGGAATTTTGGTGGTGGGAACTGTGTGGAATTGTACCCCTATTATCTTACAGTCTTACGAATCATTATTAAATCACTAATAAATCTACAAAACAATAGCATCAACTTAATCTGTTTTTTTTTTTTGTCAAGTCATTTAAAAATACTGCCATTACTCTGTTAGGAAACAATGTTTAATACCAAACTGAAAAATAAACAAGTTTAAATGCTTTGAGTTACTCCAGTCTCTTAATATCATTTTATAAAAACTTTCCAAAAGCATCAATGTATTTGCAAGAGCAGGAAGGGAAGAAACTATTAGGAGGAGGCCGGGCAGTACACACCAGGTTAAACTCACGTAGTAGGAAGCATAAGGACCCACGCAATGATCCGGGTTCAAGCCCAGCTCCCCACCTGGAGGGGGTCTCCTCACAAGCAGTGAAGCAGGTCTGCAGGTGTTTATCTTTTTCTCTTTCTCTCTGCCCCTCCCATTTAAACTTCTCTCTGTCCTATCCAATGGAAAATGGATAAAATGGACTCTAGGGGCAGTGGATTTATAGTGCTGGCACCGAGGCCTGCAATAACCCTGGAGGTGGAAGGGAAGGAGGAAGGGGAGAAGGAAGAAATGAGGAAGGGAGGGAGGAAAGGAAATATATATTAGAAAGAAAGACATTAATTTATATCCCTACATCTTAAGGAACAATAGATTATTAGGAAAAACAAGTATACCCCAGCTGCCTGTAATATAGGAAAAATACAGGAAAATATATATAAAACCAGCCACTGCTGTTGCAATCTACAGAGCAGAGGCCTGGGCTGCTTTTCCTGGCTGAATAACAAAGCTACATCTCACTTGTCATCTTGCAACTAGATGGACTAAACCTCTAGGACCCTCTAACTGGATCCTGTGAGTGGACCCAGGGAGCAGTAAAATACAGGGAAAAAGACAGACCTGGCAAGGTCAGAGCTATGAATAGCCTTCACTGGGCACTATCCTATTTGTTTTACTGTGGTATTTAATTAAGACTTTTGTTTTCCTTAGCACCAGTGTTGTGTTAGTTAATTGATGGTGGCTAAAGGGACTGAGATACTCATGAAGGTTTTCATGTGTTGTTGGTGCTATTTCAGGTTGCTGAGGGATAGAGCATGGAATGATGTCATGGTTTATATTTAGGTTCTAGATGGTTTGTTCTGACCTCGGATAAAGCTTCATAAGGCTGTCACTGCATACAGAAAATACAAAAACAGAGGGTGAGGAATACACCCCCCAAACAAAGTGTTGATGTTCTGGGCTGTGTCACAGCATTGGAAAGCTAAAACTGGAGTGATAGCTGGTCCTTGGATTGTTGACTTGAATTCTTATCAAGAGAGGCTCCTAGTTGTAAAAATAAATAAACCCATGCGTACACGCACGCACACACAGACACACACACACACTCAAGCAGTTTTCATGGCAATGGATTAAATCTCTTTGTAAGACTTTGAAGTATACCAAGACTCAATAAAGGTCTTCTTGTTAAGTGGTTCCAGTGCAACAATGAGAGCTAGTATTTTTTATATTTCTTTTTGGTGTCTTTGTTCATTGTAACTATGCCCACCAGATTATTTTCAAGTAATTACCTATAGATCACCTTTGACTTGGGGGGTGGGACAGTGGCTTATCTGGCTAGGCACACATATTGCTAAGCCCAGCTTCCCACCCGCAGCACAGATGCTTCATAAACAATGAAGCAGTGTTCTCTCTCTCTTCCCTTTCCTTCCCTTCCCTTCCCTTCCCTTCCCTTCCCTTCCCTTCCCTTCCCTTCCCTTCCCTTCCCTTCCCTTCCCTTCCCTTCCCTTCCTTTCCCTTCCCTTCTCTTCCCTTTCCTTCCCTTCCATCCCCTTCCCTTCTCTCCCCTTCGCTTCTCTCCCCTTCTCTTCACTTCTTTTATTCTCTCCTCTCCTCCTCCTCTTCTTCTTCTTTACTCTCTCTCTCTCTCTCTTTCTCTCTCTCTCTCCCTCCCTCCCTCCCTTCCCCTCCTCTCTCAACTTCCCTCTGTCCTATACAATAAAATGGAAAAAATATGGCTGCCAGGAGCAGTGGATCTGTAGGGCTGGCACTGAGCCCCAGTGAAAACCTGGAGAGAGAGAGAGAGAGATCACCTTTGACTTGTAAGTCTTTTTAAAAAATATTTTACTTTATTTATCTTAGGACAGAGACAGATAGAAATTGAAAGATAAAGGGAAGATATAGAGGGAGGGAGGAAAGAGAGAGAGAGAGAGAGAGAGAGAGAGAGAGGGCTGCAGCACTGTTGCACGGCTTGTGAAGCTTCCCACCACCCTATGGGGACTAACGGCTTGAAGCTAAGTCCTTGAACACTGCAAATTCTGTTCACTACTACATGAACCAGAGTCAGTCCCTGACTTGTAGGTTTGTAGTTGAAGAAGTTTCAAAAATGCAGATTGGGCCTCAAATTCTGAGTGATAAAATAATTTTTTTAAGCTTAGATGTCAACCAAAACACCAAATTCAAATTCTAGGTTTACTATTTTATTAATTTGTTACTTTAAGACTTTTCTTGGGGTCCCAAAACTTTTTGGACTTGGGATTACTGAAGTTCAAAATCAGGAAATAATACTAAATTCGTATTCTTCATGACATATTGGTAATCTGGCGGTTAAATGAGTGTCTTGATTTCCATGGCAGAAAAAAACTTCTGCACCCCTCCTCCCCCAAATATCTCTCATTTCAGAAGAGGGGCTCTGACAGCAAGGTGATTAACCTTTTAGGAGAGAGCAGATCAATGAAAAAAAAAAAATCCACTGTCACTGGGGATCTCCACCAGGAACAACATGGTGGACCCCTTTGTGGGCCCCTACAGGACCTTGCCCTCAATGTGGATCAATAATGGTAGGGAATGTTCCATCTACTGAAGGGAGGTTGGACAACATACTCTACCTACCACCCAAGGATGATGAGTCCTCAAATTAGTGCAGCCTGGAATGTTCCTAACCATGACTACAGAATGTGAGCTCAGACCTACAGGGATGCAGAGGTCACATAGGCTCCTGGGCTGAATATGGGCTCAGGTGAAATCAATGGGGTTTACAGTCAACAATACTTATATACTTTCCACATATTTGGGAGCTACTCTCTGCCCTGATCCAGCTTTCTAGTCCTTTTTCCAACTATGACACCATCTCCCCAGACAATAACTTAGGTCACCTGCATGTTAGCTGTAAGGCTCAGGCAAAAAACTAGTAAAGTCATAGGCCCCTTGGAATATACCTAAAACAGACCTACTAGCTTTTTCCAAATTGGAGACCCCAAATCTTCATCTGCAATATTCTTGTCTTTATGTTCATGATTAGTCAACAATCTGTTTTGCCTTAAACCTTAACTTTTTTTCAGCCACTAGATTCCAGACACTATTATGACGCCAACAGGACTTCCCTAGGCAGATGACCCCACCAATATGTCCTGGAGCCCACTTCCCCAGAACCCTGCCCCACCAGGGAAAGAGAGAAACAGGCTGGGAGTATGGATCCACCTATCAAGGCCCATGTACGGCAGGGAAGCAATTACAGAAGCCAGACCTTCCACCTTCTGCATCCCATAATGACCCTGGGTCTATACTCCCAGAGGGATAAAGAATAGGAAAGCTATCAGGGGAGGGAATTGGATATTGAGCACTGGTGGTGGGCACTGTGTGGAAAAGTACCCCTATTATCCTATGGTCTTGTCAATACTTCCATTTTATAAAGAAAAAAGACAAAAGGAAAAAATGGTCAGAAAAAAAAAAAAAAACTCAGAGCTGCACACCTACCTTACTGTGCCTCTGGGAGTAGCCCTTCTTTTTGTTGTTGTTAGTGTTAATGGTTTGTTACAAGATTGTAAAATTACAATTTATAGTTTGACACCACACCCACCACCAATGGTCTATATCCCCACCCTCCTCACCTCCCAAAGGTAGCCATCATAGTTCTCATAAGTCTTACAAACAGCTTTCTTGAGTCAGTTTTATTTGGATTTTTTTTGGCAATTTTATATAAATCAGATCTCTAGATTCCATATATTAGTGAAACCATCTGGGAGTAGTCTTCTTCTCTTTATTTATTTCACTAAGTATAATCACCTCTCTCTCTCTCTCTCTCTCTCTCTCTCTATATATATATATATATATATATATATATATATATATAATCATTTTATTTCACTAAGTATAATCATCTCCCTGAGGACACAATATCATCTTTTTGGATTGTAGAGTAGTCCTCTATGAAATATATATCCCATAACTTCTCTAGCCAGTCATATGACGGCGAGAATTTAGGCTCTGTCCACTCTTTGGCTATTGTGAATAATGCAGCTTTGAATATAAGAGTTCATGGTGTTTGAGCGTCCACTGGGTAAATGCCTAAGAGAGGTGTTGCTGGGCCATGAGGTGATTCCATTTTTGTTTGTTTAAGGACTATCCAGACACTCTTCCAAAGGAGCTGTACCAGTTTGTATTCTTACCAGTGGTGGATCAAAGTTCTTTTTTTATTTTTATTTATAGAAAGGAAACACTGCAAAACCATAGGATAAGAGGGGTACAACTCCACACAATTCCCACCACCAGCACTCTGTATCCCATCCCCTCCCGATAGCTTTCCTATTCTTTATCCCTCTGGGATTATGGACCCAGAGTCGTTGTGGGATGCAGAAGGTGGAAGGTCTGGCTTCTGTAATTGCTTCCCCACTGAACATGAGCATTGACAGGTTGACCCATACTCCCAGTCTGCCTCTCTCTTTCCCTAATGGGGTGGGACTCTGGGGAAGCAGGGCTCCAGGACACGTTGGTGGGGTTGTCTGTCCAGGGAAGTCTAGTTGGCATCATGGTAACATCTGAAACCTGATGGCTAAAAAAGAGTTAGCATACTGACTCACTGCAGACTATTGTGTACTTTTGTTTTCAGGTATATATTTTGCCCTAATTTATGGATACATGTGTGTTGGGTAGTATGCCACCTCCCCCTGGCTTCTGCTTAACCATATGCCTATATAGGGATTTACTGATCCCATTCAAAGCTTTGGTCTATTTACATAAATCACTTTTACATTTATATAAAGCACTCCCTCCAGGGCATTGGTGGTTCAGTGATAGGATTCTCGCCTGTTCCGCCCCCTCCTTGTCACACTCTGATTTTCACCAGTCACTTTTCTCTCCACCCTCTCTATATCACATCCTGTTTCCACCCTACTTGGAGAGTATAAAAACAGCTGCTCTTCTGATTAAAGACACTTGGAAATTTCTTTCCGGCTCCGAGAGTTCCAGAGTGTATCTCCTGCAGAAGTTAGTGCGGCACGAGTTCCTGATCCCTCTCCCATGCAGCAGCCTAGATCAGCTCCAGTTGAGTTCTCTCCAAGCCAGAGAGCACTAGCTAGGGAAGAAGTACCCTCAGGCTATCCCGGCACATGTGAACATATGCTCTATCTCATGGGACCTGGTCTATATCTAGGATTTGGGATTTTGTTAGGAAGTGAACCACCTGGAATGGAATTAGAGAATCCTATGAAAGGAAAGGTTTCACTGGAGTAATGAGGCTGAAGGGCTGACATTCCATGCCTGATGTCTCTGGACACAGTCTGAAGTGAAGCATGCTGAGGTGGTACTCATTGCATTGTTTATATTGGGATCAGCAGATGTGACATTATTTGGTATGAATTGAGAGATGCGTGCAGGAATGTGAGCCCCACTCCAGAAGTTCCAGGACTAGGGGAAATATAGGCTCTATAGAGGAATTGGGAGGTTCCTGTTATCTTAGGGTTAAGAAGACAATAGATAGTATTGCCATAATCACATTATTTGGCAACTGGGTTAACTGTGAAAAATTCCTTTGTTAGGATTTGCTGTATCATACACAACATCACCATAATTTATGTCCTTTGACATTCTTTGTATATAGCTGTGCCACCGGTTGACTTTGACATAAAAATGTGTTGTCATGTATTGGTAGTGATCCCAGAAAACAAATTCAAAGGGCATATTTTAATGTTAGCAAACACTTTAGTGTACAAATTTGCAGAGTTTAATATTGGACTGACTAGAGAGAATCCATTCAAAACAGTTTCACTTGGAAATGTCACCCAAACCACTGGACAAACAGGAGCAGAATTGAATAAACTTGTCATCTCTGAGACTTGTCTGCTATTAGCCCGCTTTTCATGACAGAAAGGCAGATAATAATTGAAAGACCCAGACGCCACAGTGCCAAAGCTTCCTCCAGCATGGTGGGGGTCAGGCTTGAAGGTCAACCAGGTGCACAGCAAAGCTGGTACATTCTCCTGGTCAGTTCATTTGACGTCCCTACTTAATAAAATTCCAAGGGCAAGAACACTCAAAATAAGCAGTGAGATTATAAATGATGAAAAACATAGGATGTGAAAGTTTCGAACATTGGACTCCTGTTGGTTTCCTGAGGAACATTTGCATATTTGTAGTTGTTGCAAGTAGGAACATGGTGATTTGTGCTACATGAAAAATCCCATGAGGAACATCTCTAAGGAGACCGTGATAATGATAATAAAATAGGTTAACTTCTATTGAATCTTATTGTGTGCCACACATTTTTATTTTATTATTTGTTTGTTTTTGCCACCGTTTTGGTATCACTGAGGCTCAGTGCCTGTACTATAAATCCATGGCTCCCAGTAATCTTTCTTTCTTTCTTTCTTTCTCTCTCTCTTCCTTTTTTTCTTTCTCTCTCCCTTTCTTCCTCTCTCTCGTCCTTTCTCTCTCTCTCTCTCATCGTTCCTTCCTTCCTTCCTTCCTTCCTTCCTTCTTTCCTTCCTTTCTTCCTTCCTCTCTCCCTCCCTCCCTTATAATTTAATTCATATGATATAATTTGATTCATATGATAATTCTGCATTGTGACATTTGTGTGATGTGTGAACTAAACAGAATAACCATGAAGAGAAGTGCTTGGTGGGGGGACATCCAATTAACAAATGATGTGAAAACAAATGATTTCCTCCCTCCCTCCCTTCCTTTCTTTCTCTCTTTCTTTATTCCTTCCTTTCTCTCTTTCTTTCTTTCTATTTTTATTTGACAAGATGGAGAGAAATTGAAAGGGGATGTAATATGGAGAGTTAAAAAGAAAAACAGACACCTGCAAACCTGCTTCACTTCTCATGAAACATCGTTCTTGCATGTGGGGAGTGGGGGCTCGAACCCAGGTCCTTACACATGGCTATATGTGTGCTTTATTGGATTTCCCTCCCCCAAGCATTTCTCTTCATGGTTATTCAGTTTAGTTCACACATCACACAAATGTCACAATGCAGAATTGTCATATGAATTAAATTGTATCTACTTATTACGCATCCAATAAATAAGGAAATTAAATGCTGCTTATGACTATGTTAATGGTATGAATCAGAGGCTGTGATTGAAATCAGTTAACTCATAGTCTTGAATTCGTGCTGCATTACCTACCCAATTTCAATATTGTCTTTAAAGTTTATTTTAATATTATACAAGAAAGAAAGTAGTTAGAAGGAATATTGATATGTGGTATAACCATGGGTATCCTATAATTACGAGTGGAACATTTTTTATAGTATGTCATAAAAATGACACTAACTGATTTTCTCTATTTCTTTGTCTGTAACATAGTTCTGTCAGTCACTTGGATATATTCATAAAATGAAAATATTCTCTGTCATTATATGTTAATTGAAATGTGTATGGTAAAGAGTTAACTAATCTTTTTAAATGCTGTCTCAATTTTTAAAATCACTGATGAATTTTATATTTTTATCTTTGTAAATCACTAAAATAATACCTAATTGGTTTTATGAAAGAAAATAAAAATAAAGAAGCCATTACAGGTGAGGCACGCCATATGTGAGCTACTACTACAGCACTGTAGGACAGCATTTCAGTTGTGTTCATGACGTGTTGGCTCAGCCCCTGTTTTAGAGGACATATGGTATATGATTGACATTATTTTTCAATGAAATTTGGAACTTTAATGTGAGATTTCCTTAATTTATTTTTTATCTTTATTGGAGGGGGTTAAGGATTTGCAGAGAATACAGTTGTTACATCGGTAATATTTCTCACTCTCAAAACATTCTCACCCCAGCCTAGGTCCTTCTCCACTATTACGCACCCAAACTTGAAAGCTCCCTCACGCTCCCTCACGCCCCCGCCCCCCAGCGTCCTTTACTTTGGTGCAATACACCAAACTCAGCCCATGTTACAATTTGTGTTTCCCCTTTATAAGCTTATTTTTTAACTTCTTTCTTTGTGTGGGATCACCCCTATTCATTTTTTCTCTTTCTGGCTTATCTCACTTAACATGATTACATCAAGTTTCATCCAAGATAAGGTGAAGAAGGTGAATTCATCATTCTTAGTAGTTAAGTAGTATTCCATTTTGTCTGTATACTACAACTTCTTCAGTCACTGATCTGTTGTTGGACGCCTAAGTTGTTTCCAATTTTTGGCTATTACATAGCAGCACAAAATGCTATGAACATAGGTATATAGAGATCGTTTGGGATGGCTGTGTTTGATTCCTTAGGATATATCTCCAGGAGAGGTACTGCAGAATCATATGGAAGGTCCACTTCTAGCCTTTTAAGAGTTCGCCAGACTGCTCCCCACAGGGTTCAAACCAACTTACATTCCCACCAACAGTGCAGGAGAGTTAGTTCCCTTACCCCTTAAACTTCCCCAGCATTTGCTGTCATTATCATTTTGGATGTGTGATATTCTCACAGGGGTGAAGTGGTATCTCATTGTTGACTTTTTTTTTATTTCTTTGCTTTATTAGAGAAAGGATTTTTATTAGTGATTAAATTTTGATTTACAAAATTACATGTCAACAGAGGTATAATCCCCTACCTTTCCCAGCACCAGAGTTCTGAATTCCCAAACCCTCCATTACAGTCAAGCGTAGGTTCGCCCAAGGTTGTAGGCATGGCTTAGCCATCATCTCTACAGTTACGTCTATATTAGTACATGATTGCCCCCTATTTCTTCCAGGTCCAGTCTTCTCTCCCCCTCCAAGCCACACATAACTCTATTCTTTCAAATATCTCTCTCCTTTTCCTCCTCTCTCTCCGGGAGCTGGAGTTCAGAGTCCTTTTATCTTCTTCCTGCTATAACTTCTCCCCCACTGGGAATAAGGATTTTTATTTGCATTTCTCTCACAATCAATGACTTGGAGCATTTTTCTATGTCTTTTGGCCCACTGGATCTCTTCTTTGGTGAATATTATGTTCTTATCCTCTCCCTCCCTTAATTTAATCAATTGTGCGGTTGACATTCTCTCCCAATTTGACTTTTTAAACTAAAAGAATTGCTGTCTAGAATGTTAGTATTCAGAGTCATTAAAGGTTAATGGCACTTTGTGAAGTCACAAAGCAACTTTTAATAAATATGATCCTTCCAGAGATTCTGACTAAAATTGAATAATAAGAAGCTTTCTTCAACATTATCAACTGAGTAGAGTGCAATGCTGACAAAGTCATTTAAAATATTAGTTCATCAACACCTAGAGTCTAATTTATTTTTCTTTTTTAAACTTTTTTATTTATAAAATGGAAACAATAACAAGAACATAGGATAAGAGGGGTACAAGCCCCACCACCAGAACTCTGTATCCCATCCCCTCACTTGATAGCTTTCCTATTCTTTATCCCTCTGGGAGCATGGACCTAGGGTCATTATGGGATGCAGAAAGTGGAAGGTCTGGCTTCTGTATTTGCTTCCTCACTGAATATGGATGTTGGCAGGTCAATCCATACTCCCAGTTTGTCTCTCTCTTTCCATAGTGGGGCAGGGCTCTGGGAAAACGGGACCCCAAGACACATTTGTGGGTCATCTGCCCAGAGGAGTCTGGTTGGCATCCTGGTAGCATCTAGAACCTGGTGGCTGAAAAAGAGTTAATATATAAAGCCAAACAAATTTTTGACTAATCATGAACCTAAAGGCTGGAATAGTTCATATGAAGA
Organism: Erinaceus europaeus; assembly: GCF_950295315.1. Classification (NCBI taxonomy): domain Eukaryota; kingdom Metazoa; phylum Chordata; class Mammalia; order Eulipotyphla; family Erinaceidae; genus Erinaceus; species Erinaceus europaeus. The sequence goes on from NC_080165.1 coordinate 10,038,949, forward strand.
GTTGGGGGGGGTCTCTGTTCTTAGTTATATTCCAAAAAGTTGCAGTGTCTTACTATGTAACTGGAATTACTATTTTAGCTAGTAAATCAAGGTTAATATATAATACCTTCATTGGATCTTTAAGGACTAAGCTAGATATGGCTAGTGAATAGTGAAGTTTAGTATTTCAAGTTGAAGATAAAGAAGGTAGATGAAAGAAAGAAAAGCACAGACCGTAGGATAAGAGGGGTACAATTCCACACAGTCCCCACCACCAGTGTTCCATATCCCATCCTCTCCATTGAGAACTTTCCTGTTCTTTATTCCTCTGGAAATGTGGACCCAGGAGCATTATGGGGTGTAGAAGGTGAAAGGTCTAGCATCTGTGATTGCTTCTTTGCTGAACATGGCTGTTGGCAGGTTGATCCATACCCCCAGCCTATTTCTATCTTTCCCTAGTAGGACAGGGCTCTGGGGAGGTGGGGCTCCAGGGTAAATCAGTAAGGTCATTCTTCCAATGAAGTCAGGTTGGTGTTATAATAGGATCTGCAACTTAGTGGCTGAAAAAATCATTAAGCTATAAAGCAGCAACTCAGTATGTGCAGCAAGCAAGTAGAAAGACCTAATAAAGACACCATAACGTGTTTAATCAAATAGTTTCTACTTAGACCTAACACACTCCTCACGTACTTCCTGTTTCACTTCCCTCAATCATTCCAGGGCTAATGTTGTCAGACAAGGTAAGGAATACAAAAGCTGGATAAGAGAGCAAGAGACTGACATACTTTAATCATGGCTCTTTTGGCTACTAGCTGGCCACCCTGTAGTTCTGGGTCCTAGTCAGGAATTCCTGGGATTCCCATTGTAGTCATGACTGGCCTAGACCTTTTTCAGATATCTCTCTCTTCTGTCACTGGTCATCTCCATCAGGAACAGTGTAGTGGATCCCCTTAGAGGTCTCTACAGGACCTTGGCCATAATGTGGGTCAACATTGGTGGGGACTACCCCATTCTCCAAAGAGAGTTTGAGTCAGCATACTCTGCCACTTAAGGAAGATGGGTCCTACAATAAGTGCAGTCTAGAATATTCCTAGATATGACCACAGAATATGAGCTCAAACCTTCAGTGATGATGAGGTCACACAGGCTCCTGTGATGAATATGGGTCCCAGATCAAATTGATGGGGTGTAAAGTTACCAATATTTATATACTTTCCCCATATTTGGGAGCTACTCTCTTCTCTGATCCAGCTTTCTAGTTCTTTTTCCAACTCTGACACCGTTTCTTCAGACAGTGCCTTTGGCCCACTTGCATGTTAGCTGTCAGACTCAGGCAAAAATTATATAAATGAATTTTAAGCAATAAGGAGAGATTGGAGATGTATGTTTCCCTTTACCAGTTTGATTTCTTATGGGTAAACAGGGAGAGAGTATTACTATATGTGCCTGTGTGTTTGTACTGTTCTGAGTTTTAATAAGGAGTGTTTCAGAAAGGCTAAGAAATGTGAAGGCTGGGGATCTGGATCTCAAGAACTAAGCAACATACAGTTCTCATTTTTCTGGTCAATCACTGGATCCTTTGTCATTCAGAAGAGCAAAATAACTTCTTGGCAAATAGCTCTTTGCCTAAAAGAGTCATTTGTGTGCCCTCCAAAGCTTTTTCATTGCTTTTATTTAGATATTTATTTTTATCACAACTTCTTTTGGGATGGTGATACTTTCTGACCTGTTTCAAGTTTCTTTTCTTCCAAAGTATCTCACATTTCAAGCAGTGAAAGTGACAAATTCATGGCGACAGGTTTCTAATTTTTTTTCATTCTTGTTTTATAGCTACAATATCCCATCATCACATATTACTACATCTATTCAAGAGATTACACATACATATATGAGTCTTAGGTATTTTTTTATTTTTTATTTATAAAAGGAAACACTGACAAAAACCATGGGATAAGAGGGGTACAACTCCACACAATTCCCACCACCAGATCTCCGTATCCCATCTCATCCCCCTGATAGCTTTCCTATTCTTTATCCCTCTGGGATTATGGACCCACGGTCATTCTGGAGTGCAGAAAATGGAAGGTCCGGCTTCTTTAATTGCTTATCCACTGAACATGAGCGTTGACAGGTCATTGATACATACTCCCAGCCTGTCTCTCTCTTTCCCTAGTGGGGTGGGGCTCTGGGGAAGCAGGTCTCCAGTCCATATTTGTGGGGTCGTCTGCCCAGGGAAGTCAGGTTGGCATCATGTTAACATCTGGAACCTGGTGGCTGAAAAAAGAGTTAACATATAGAGTCAAAAAAGTTGTTGACTAATCATGAACCTAAAGGCTGGAATAGTTCATATGAAGAGCTGGGGGGTCTCCATTTTGTAGATAGTAGTCCTATTTTAGTTATATTCCAAAGAGCCCATGACTATACTAGTTTTTTTTTTTTTTTCCTGAGCCTGACATCTGCTATGCAGGTGGATCTAAGTTTTTGTCTGGGGAGATGATGTCATGGCTGGAAATGGCAATGCCATGTAGCATGAGACTGAAGTAGGCTTCGTCATCTAGGTCTGTGTGTTTATACTTTTACCTCTTGGATATTCAACACACATCAAAATTACACATGGACACATTTTTTTAGAATAGATCACTGTATTCACACATGATACAATTTACAGTTGTAGAATATCATGCCATGCAAGACATGACTATGTTAACATGAAAGATGACTGATGATAAGTGACAGCAGCAGATATACTGATCTTCTGTCTCTGAAGCTCTACCATCTTACACATGCTAAAACGTGTAAAATGATGGTGAATGATAATTGCATTCATGTTGGTAAAATAAATACTAACACTGGATTTTGATGGTCATTTCAAGAATTTAAATATCAATGAAAAGATAACCTGGACCCTATTTTTGAAGCATATAATAATTTCACATCAGTGCTTTATTTATTTTTTTCCTATTGGCATTGTTGTGGCATCACCATTTCAGGCTGACTTTTTTTCAGATAGAGACAGAGAGGTAGTGGGAGAGAGCGAGAAACACCACAGGACCAAAAGTTCCACCATTGCAGAGAGAGAGAGACAGAGAGAGATAGTTGTGAGGTGGGGCACTTATACCTGAGTTGCGTGCATAATAAAGCAGATACCTTCCCACATGAAATATCTTGCTGGTCTCTACTCTTCTGTTTCCTAAAATAATGTGTGTGGAATTGTGAGACTGAAATATTTGACTAGTTTTGTGCCATGCAAATATTTGGCTTAAATATAATATTAAGATGCATTTCATGGAATATAAATGAATTCTGCTAGACTGAATTAGAACCATGACATATTTATAAATCATAAATGTCTTTGTAGAAGGGAGAATAATAGTCTTATTACTCTGGAGATTAAGGACAAAGACTAACATATTAATTTTATATATATTTTTTTGGTATCAGTTTGGGGGCGTTGTTATTTTCCCAGAAGAACTATTAATGTTCCATATGTTGCTTGTAAAATAAGATTTTGTTTTTGTTATTACAGCTAACACAATTTAGAAAGCTTATAGCAGCAAATATCTGGACTATAAAACAAGATTTTGATGACATTAAATTTCTCATGAAGTTGAAATCCTTGAGTATGCCTTAGCAGTCCATTTTTTTAAATTCACAAATATTCTTTCAACTATTATATAAATAAGAAGCATTCTTAAATGTTTCACCTTTTCCTCCCAAAGATTAAATTATGTATAATATGTCTAAAATATATGCAAAAACTGTGTTCAAATGTGGGTAATTAAGTGACTTTTTTTTTTAAAGATAGACACAGAGAATACAGAAATGGGGGAAGGGGCCAGGCAGTGGCACACTGGGTTAAGTGCACATAGTTCGAAACACAAGGAACCACAGAAGCTTCCTGGTTCTAGCCTGACTCCCCACCTGCTAGGGTGCAAGGGTGTTGCTTCATAAGCAGTGAAGCAGGAATCTTCATGCATCATCCGGGATGGAACATGATGACATCATGTTAAGTGAGACAAGTCAATAAGAGAAGGGCAAAAACTAAATGGCCTCACTTACAGGTAGAGCTGAATAAATAGGGACTGGGGGGTGGGGGCGAAACATAGGCTGGCCATAGTGTATTGCACTAAAGTAAAGGACTCCGAGGAAGGAGGGGTCGGGGAGGGGGCCGAACAGAAACTGGGGGTCTTGGTGAATGATGATGTCAAAGGACTTAGGTTGTGGACCAGAGTGTCCTGCAGAGAAATTTCACAGGGAGATGAGAAATTGTGCCCATGTGTCAGTGACTGCACTGTGAACCATCCTCCCCGCTCATTAAAAAAAAAAAAAAATGTTTAAAAAGAAACACCTTGTTGTTGCCTAAAAACAATTTTGTAAGACTTCACCAATAACTTCTGTAAGTTTCCTGTCTCTCTATATATTTTTTTTAATTTGAGGTAACATTGGTTTACAAGACTATTATTTTAATGTGATTTTTACACTTAGTTAAAGGGTATATCATCATGCTAAAACACCACTAAGAGGCCATATCCCTCTACCACCATCCACTGGATCCCTTACACCTTACTGACCCTCCTTCCTTTGCTTTAATAAGATCCTTTCTGTAGTTCGAGTTCAAGGGTTTGATTCCATTTGTTTGTTTGTTTATATCACATGTGTGAGTGATATCATGGAATAATTTTATTTCTTCTTTGGACTTAGGTTGTGTAGTATGATGCCCTTCAGTTTCACGGATGCTGTGAAAACAGCTAAGGTTTTACCGTTGCTGTTCTCTGAATAGTACTCCATGACATATGTATACTGAAACTTCTTTTCCACTCATGTTTCATTGGACACCGGAGTTAATTCCATATCTTGGCTACTGGAAATTGCACAGCAATGGCTGTAAGATTGCGAGTGTCTTTTTGGATCAATATGTCTGTGTGCTTAAGATATATGCCTGGGAGTGAAAGCATTTGGTCATATAATAGATATATGTTGACTAATTTGAGATAATTCCATACTGGTTTCCATAGGGGGTGGATCAATTTACATCACCACTAATAATGCACCAAAATCTTTTTGATTACATTCTCACTAGGTTTTTGTTGATTTGTTTTGATATAGACAATTCACATAGGTCTGAGGTGGGATCTCATTATCATCTTGATTATAATTTCCATGATGATGAACAAGTTTTCGTATGTTTGCTGTCCATCTGCATGTCTTCTTTGGCAATATGTCTGTTCACCTCTTTCACATTTTGTTAATTTTTTAATGTATTTATTTATAAGATGGAAACATTGACAAGATAATAGTATAAGAGGGGTACAATTCCCAACACCAGAGCTCCATATCACATCCCCTCCCCTGATAGCTTTTCTATTCTTTAATACTCTGGGAGTATGAACCCAAGGTCATTATGGGATGCAGAAAGTGGAAGGTCTGGCTTCTGTAACTGTTTCCCATCTGAACATGGATGTTGACAGGTTGATCCATACTCCCAGCCTGTCTTTCTCTTCTCCTAGTGGGGCAAGGTTCTGAGGAAGCGGAGTTCCAGGACATATTGGTGGGGTCATCTGTCTAGGAAAGTCCAGTTGGCATCATGGTGGCATCTGGAACCTGGTGGCTGGAAAAGAGTTAACATATAAAGCCAGATAAATTGTTGACTATCCATGAACATAAAGGCTGGAATATTGCAGATGAAGATTTGGGGTCTCCATTTTGGAAATAGCTAGTAGGTCTATTTTAGGTATATAACAAAGGGCCCATGACCGTATTAGTTTTTGCCTGCATCTGACATCTGATATGCAGGTGGGCCCAGGTTATTGTCTAGGGAAATGATGTCATGCCTGGAAAAGGGGCTAGAAAGCTGGATCAGGGAAGAGAGTAGCTCCCAAATATGGGGAAAATGTGTAAATATTGTTAACTCTAAACCCCATCAATTTGATCTGGGGTCCACACTCAGCATTGGAGCCTATATGACCTCTGCATCCCTGTAGGTCCACACTTGCATTCTATGGTTATCAGTAGGAACATTCTGAGTTGCACCAATTTCAGAGTCAACACAGCTGCCAAATGATTTGATTATAGCAATAACTATCTATTGCCTTCTTAAACCCTTAGACAGCAGGAACCTTCCGCTTCCTTTTTAAAGCCCAAATTTCCCCTAGTCCTGTAACCTCTAGGTTAGGGCTCACTTTCCAACGTGCTTCTCTCAAGTCATACCATCTGATACTGCATCTGCTGATCCCACCCTATTCGATGGAATGAGTACCACCTCAGCATGCCTCACTTCGGAACATGTCCAGAGATGTCAGGCGTGGAATCTCAACCCTTCAGCAACATTATTCGGGTGAGACCCTTCCTCTCTCACAGGACTCCTTAAGTCCATTTCCAGTGGTCCACTTCCTAAATCGTGCAGTCACATCAGCCATGTTGTCCCCTCAGGCTACTGCTAGTTCCCGCGAGAGTTGGGACATTCTCGGAGTGCCTGTTTCGCCATGTTGTGCCCTCATGACATTGTCTATTTCCTCGCGATATTTGGAGTACTTTGGTCACTCCTCCCCCTCCCATTCTCATGAGAGTTTTTATCCTATCCTGGAGTGCTATGGTTACTCCTCCCCCTTCCCATTCTCATGAAAGCTGCTCCTATAAAAGCCCTTCTTCTTCTGCAACTCGCTCTCTTGCCAGCGCTTCACTTCTGTGTTCAGACGCAGGAAAGGTTACTGCGTGAGGCAGCCATTTTCGCAACCTCCACGTGGCCCAACCTGCTTCTCTAGCACCTAACTCTGAGGTGCCAGCACAAATAAAGATTTGTGTTCCCTCTTCGCTCCGGACCTCCTCTCTCTCTACTCTGCAGCCCACACAATGACATCTGGCACCCGACGTGTCCTGCACTCACACCTGGCCTGAGGTCCAAAAAAGCCGCCCAGACACAGGTAAGTGGCAGCCACCTGACTCTACGGCCCCGCGTTTCCCCCACCATGGGGTTTTTTCCCTTTTATGAGGAGGTGTCCCAGACATTATATCCTTCTCTCCTGGGACAGGATCTCAATCTCAGAGATGCTTTAATTTTCGCTACACCATGGGTTTTCATAATTACATTTGCTACTTACAAGATATATACAAGGTGTTCTGCTGAAAGGTTTAAGTGACCTTGAGGCTGAGATACAAGAGTTAAGAGATATGTGCTTACAACCTAAACGCCCTAAGCGATTTGCAGTCATCACCCAAGATATGTGCTTACGACTTAAATGCCCTAAGCGATTTGCAGTCAGCACCCAAACTTCTGTCCCTGCAGACACGTATTCGGTTCCTTCTGCGGCTTCCATGAACCCTTCACCTGCTGTCCCTGCAGACACATGTTCAGCTCCTTCTGCAGACACGTGTTCGGTTCCTTCTGCAGCTTCCATAACCCCTTCCCCCGCTGATACCTTGTCACTAAGAGACCTTGTGGCTGAGATACAGGAGTTAAAGGATATGTTTTCAGCGTTTAGAGACCTTAAACCTTTTGCAGTCTGCCCCAAGAGCTCTGTCCCCGTAGATACGTGCTCAGTTTCCCCTGCGGCCACTACGGCAGCTTCTACTTCTGTAACTCTTTCCCCCGCGTCATCAGACCAAGTCCACACCTTCCTGGTAAATGTGGCCTTAATGTTTTTCATTACATGGATGACATCTTAATATGGGGAAAATCAGATACAGATCTCTGTGCCCTATGTGATTTTCTCATTCCTGCATTAAAGAAAAGCAGCCTTAATGTGGCTACTGAGAAGATACAGCTAATTCCTCCAATATCTTTTTTAGGTTCAGAGATTTCTCTAACTCAAATTCATCCCTTAAAACCTAGTGTTACTTTTCCTTCTAACCTCACTCTTGCTTCTTTACAAAGTTTTCTTGGAAATTTAAATTGGCTTAGGCAGTATCTTTATCTGCCTACAAGCTGCCTCCAACCACTGTTTGACCTGTTAAAGGGAAACAAACAGCCCTCCTCAAAACGTAAGTTAACTCCCAAGGCCTCCTTGGCACTGGAAAGGGTTAACCAGACCCTCCAGGACATGCACCTTGTTCAGTTCTCCCTCTCCTCTCCGGTAAACCTTCTAATATTTAACTCCACCCCCACAGTAGTAGGGGCATTGTGGAAGAACCATGGGGTTCTCTAGTGGCTTCACACGCCAGTAGGTGGAGCTCCAAGACTCCTCACTGAGATAGACGCATTAGCATTCATGGTTCGCCAAGGAAGAAATAGGTCTGTGCAGGTCTTAGGAAAAGAACCGGATTTAATTATTCTGCCCTTTTCTCTCACAGATAGAGAGTGGCTCATACGCCATCATTCCCGGTTTTCCATAAGCTTCTTGGGGTTTCCAGGACAAATAGATAACCATTTTCCTTCTAATAAATTGATAGCTTCTTTACCTCTTTTATCTCTACTAGCACCTAAACTTTTCTCTCAAGATCCCATTCCTTCTGCTCCTACAATCTTCACTGATGGTGGAAAAAAGGGAGCTGCTGCCCTTATATATTACCCGGACAAACAACCCCCTAAACCTCTCTTTACTGAGCTTCCTGATAATTCCCCTCAGTACAAAGAACTTCATGCTGTTTTCCTTGCATTAAAAGCTGTACCAGAATCCTTCAACCTTTTTTCTGACAGTGTGTATACTGTTAACTTACTTCCATGGCTTGCTCGTTCCTATGTGAAAATTGATGACAACCCACTTTCCCCTCTCTTGATTCAAATCGCCTCTATGCTCTCTTCTCGAACCCAACCACTATATATTCAGCACCTTCATTCCCACAGCCCTCTTCCTGGTTCCCTGTCTGAAGGGAATGCTGCAGCTGACTGCCTTGCCTCCACAGGAGCTCTCCTAGTCTCTGTCTCTGATCCTGCTGATTTCCATTCTTTAACCCATGTTAATCTTAAAGGCCTTCGAGCTTGATTTCCTGATGTTCCTTTACCACAGTTAAAACATATCCTAGCTACATGCTCTTCCTGTGCAAGTCTCATAAAAACACCTGCTATTCAGACTCTTGGTGTTAACCCCTGAGGCTTAAAAGCTAATGCTATTTGGCAAATTGATGTCACCCACATACCAAACTTTGGCAAACAAAAATATGTGTTTGTCTCAATTGATACCTTTTCTAAATTTATGTGGGCAACAGCTCAGACAGGATAAAGATCTAAAAAGCTTATAAGCCATATGCTCTCCTGTTTTGCTGTGATGGGCTTACCTCTTCAAGTGAAAACTGACAATTGACATGCATTTACCAGCAAACAATTTAAATATTTTTGTTCCCTCTGGAACATTACTCATACCACAGGCATTCCCTATAATCTACAGGGACAAGGCATTGTCGAGAGGGCCCATCAAACGCTTAAGGCTCAATTAAATAAAGATAAAGGAGGAATGTACCCCCCAATATCCAGCTAGCAAAAGCCTTAACTATGTTAAATCTCTTTAATATTTACAATAACTCAGACTTACCTCCTATTATTCTTCACTGGCAAACATCATCTACTCTCCCATCTATTAAGGTCAAATGGAAAGACCCACTTGATAAAATTTGGAAAGGGATGACCCTCTATTGACCATGGGAAGAGGTTTTGCATGCATTTTCCCACATAATTACTCTAAACCTGTCTGGGTTCCTGCCCACCATGTCCGACAATACCCTCATGATGGCACTGTTATCTCTGAAGAACAAGAAATACAAGAGGACTAGCCACAGGATACATCCCAGGATCCATAATATGACATGGCAGAACCTACAAAAGTTGGCTCACAGAGCCCTCTCTCCTACCCCTTCCCTGAATGTCTTATGTTATGACCGGCCAGTTGTGTTTTGTGAGTGAGTGTGTTGAATGACCAAAAATTTTTGTATGACCCATCTGCCCAGAGTACTCTAAATGTTAAAACCATTGTCACTAACATGTGTTAACTCTCTAAGTAATCTGAGTCTGTTTATAGTCCAAAGTAAATATGGTAAAAAAAAAAATCAAAATAGTTAAATCAATTATAATCATCGAGGTATCAATTATAGTAAACCTCTAAGTTGTTACAAGTTTTTTTTTTTTTTCACAAGTAAGTGATTACAGCTATCAAGCCTTCATATGAAGAATCATCTGTTCATATGGTAAGGTATTAAACTGTAAGAAGTTCCTCCATATCCAACCTATGTGAATTAACAACATTCACATATTCTTGTACACTTAACTGGTGTATCTTGTCTTGCCACCAGAGGCCTGCCTTTGTCAGCCAACAATTTAAATATGTTTCCCTTTATAACATCACCCATGCCACAGACATCCCTTATTACCCCCAAAGACAAATGGCTGTTCCCCTGGACATGGCATCCACTGACGGCTTCCCTTAGACTTGAGATATGATCCCACCTCTTCATACCAATGGATACATTCCCCCTTCCTTACCTGTCTACCCTTAGTTGTGGGACCCTAGCTTGTTTTACTTCTCCTGCTCACAATAGGTCCTATAATTCTTTTTTTAAAACATTTTAATTTATTGAGAAAGAGAGGAGGATAGAGAACCAGATATCTTTCTGGTACACATGCTGCCAGGGATCGAACTTGGGACCTCATGCTTGAGAGTCTAATGCCTTATCCACTGTAACACCTCCCAGACCATGGTCCTATAATTTTTAATAAGCTCATGGCCTTTTTGCAAAAACAGATTGATGCCGTAAAGATGCAACCTACACAGACTTACTATCATAGGCTGGACATGGCAGAATATTGACTTGCTGTGGAGGATTTGCCCCCATCCATCAGAACGTCCACCATGTAGAGGACTGGCTAGCCAATGACAGGTAAAAGGGAAATTAGCACTATCCAATGAGCCTAAGACAGGGCACCTGGTACTACTGGGCAAAAATGACCAGGTGTTCCAATGACGGGTAAGACGGAAGGCTGATCCCCAACCTAAGACAGGCACAGTCTACCCTGCCACAAAACAAAGTCCGCCAAACATCAAAACATGTGCCCTTAAGGTTGCTATTGGCATGGCCATAGAGTTTATGTTAAAAGATAGTTCCTGGGAATTGGGCTGTAGCGCACCAGGTTTAGCGCAGATGGCTCTAAGTGCAAGAACCGGCTTAAGGATCCCAGTTTGAGCCCCTGGCTCCTCACCTGCAGGGGAATCGCTTCACAGGCGGTGAAGCAGGTCTGCAGGTGTCTCTTTCTCTCCTCTTCTCTGTCTTCCCCTCCTCTCTCCATTCCTCTCTGTTCTATCCAACAACCACAATATCAGTAACAACAACAATGTAATTACAACAATAAAACAACTAGGACAACAAAAGGCAAAATAGCAAAAAAAAAAAAAAAAAAAAAGATCCGCTTCCCTACACCTTAGAGTCCTTGTTAAAAGATAAGTTCTTTTCCCCCATGAATCACCCAGGACCTTCCAGATAATGGCTGACTACTATGACAAATAATATAAAATAATAATAATAAATGAATAGGAAAGATACATCCCCCAATACTCAGTTGGCTAAGGCACCAAACCTCTTTTTCTATAAAGCATTCAAATCAGATGCCCTGCTAACCATGAGAAGCAGATTGTTTGTGTTTCTTCCACAGGAATCCCGGAAAAAACCATCTGGACCCCTGCACACCCTGACATCACCCACTAGATGGCACGACTACAGTGGCACATCCCTCCCCCAAAACCCTAGATGTCACCTGACGCGATCTGAAGAACCTGATTAACAGACTCCAAGGACAGAACCTTTTTACTGCCTGTCTGCCTTTCCTGCTTCTGCTTTGACCTGTCACGTTTTGGCGGTTCCAGCTCACACTCTACAGAAAAGCAGAATTCCAGAGACTGACCTTCCTCATGCAGCATTTCATTTTCGCTACCTCCATGTGGCCCAACCTGCTTCTCTAGCACCCAACTCTGAGGTGCCAGCGCAAATAAAGATTTGTGTTCCCTCTTCACTCCGGACCTCCTCTCTCTCTTCTTCTTGGCCTGCACAACGACATGTTGCAATCACATTATCTAGTTTTTATTGTTGACTTTTATTAGTTCTTTATATATCTTTGATATGAGCCTTTTGTCAGGTATATATAGCACAGAATTTTCTCCCATATATAGAATGCCTTTTCATTTTAGTGATAGTCTCTTTTTCTAGAAAGAAACCCTTAGTACTAAATGCAAGTACTAAATACAAGGATTAGGGTTGGAGCCCCTGTTCCCCTCCTGAAGGGAGCACACTTCACAAGTGACAAAGCAGGTCTGCAGGTGTCTCTCTCTCTCTCTCGCCTTCTATCTCCTTTTCTTCTCTCAGTATCTCTCTGCCCTATCCAATAAAAATGGGAAAAAAATGGCCACCAAGAGTAGTGAATTCTTAGTGCCAGCAGCTACCCAGTGAGCCTCAGCAATAACCTTGGAGGAAAAAAAGCAAACAAACAAAAAGCAAACAAAAAAAATCACACATTTAGTTTTACATAATCATGTGTTTTATCTTTATTTTTTTTTCCATAGTCACTGAAGTGGAATTTAAAAAACATCACTGAAGTCATTGATTATTTTGCTTATATTTTCATCAACCTATTTTACAATTTCAGGTCTAATATCCAAGTTTTTTCATCTTTGTGGTAAACTTGTGTAGCTGTTGTAAAATAATGAATCAGTTGCATTTATTTTGCTACTCAGTTTTCCCAACAATATTAAAGACCTTATTTTTTTTTTCCATTATCTGCTTTTAGCTCATTCCTTATAAATTAACTATGTAAGTTAAACTTCTTTTCTGGGCTTTCAATTTTGTTGTGTTAGTCAGTGTGTCCCTTTTTATTCCAGTGCTACACTGCTTTGATTAATACAGTTGTTTCATATAGTCCAAGTCAGAAAATACAGCGTTTCATCCGTCTTTTATCTCAAGATTACTTCAGCTGTATATCTGTGGCTCCAAACAAGATCTAGTAGCAGCCACTACATTTTATTGAGAGGTGATCATTTTAAACAATGTTTAATAGTCTAAGGCATAAACACATAACTTGATTCCATTTCTTCTCATCTTCAGTTCTCTTCATAGTGACTCACAGTTTTGATGTACAGGTTTTCCATACCCATTAAGTTTATTTCTAGGAACTTCCCCCCCCCCTTTGTTTGTCATCACTGGAGTTTCACATTTTCATATCACAGCAGACAACACAGAAATCCAAAGATTCAAGCTCCGACACTTATGGACATCTTATTTTTGACAAGGGGGCCCAAACTATTAAATGGACAAAGGAGAGTCTCTTCGACAGATGGTGCTGGAGAAATTGGCTTTATGCATGCAAAATAATGAATTACTACATTTCGCCTCACACCAAAGTAAATTCCAAATAGATCAAGGACTTGAATGCTAAGAGAAAAACTATCAAAATACTTAGAGGAAAATATTGGAAGAATGCTTTTCCATCTAAGTTTTATAGGCATCTTCAATGATACAAACCCAATTGCAAGAAAGACTGAAACAAAGATAAACCAGTGGGACTACCTTAAATTAAAAAGTTTCTGCACAGCAAAATAAAATAGCAGCCAAACAAAAGGACTCATTACAAAATGGGAAAAGACTTTTTTACATACCATACATGAGACCAAAGGCTAATAACTAAAATATAAAAAGAGCTTACCAAACTCAACAACAACAGATGACCCATCAAAAAATGGCGAGACAAATGATCAGAATATTCACCCAAAGAAAAGATCCAAAATGCTAACAGACACAATGCTCCAAGTCACTGGTTGTCAGAGAAATGCAAATATATACAACAATGAGTGACCACTTTACCCCCTGTAAAAACATCATCAGAAAGTGACAATACCAACAAATGCTTTAGATATTATGGGGGCAAAGGAAACTTCCTGAGCTTTTGGTGGGAATGTAAATTAGTTCAGCCCCTCTGGAGAGCAGTCTGGAGACCCTCATAAGCTAGAAATGGACCTTCCCTTCTGTATGACCCAGAAATTCCTCTTCTGGGGTTATATCCTAAGTAACCAAGAAAACCCATCCAAAAAGATCTGTGTACACCTATGCTCACAGCAGCACAATTTGTAATGGCCAAAACCTGGAAGCTACCTAAATGGCCAACAACAGATGAGTGGCTGAGAAAGTTGTGTTATATATACAGAGTATAATATCAGTCAGCTATTAAGAATGATAAATTCACCTTCTTTTTTAAAAAAGATTTTATTTGTTTATTCATGAGAAATGATAGGAGAGAGAGAGAAACAAACATCACTCTGGTTGGTACATGTGCTTCTGGGGTTTGAACTCAGGACCTCATGCTTGAGAGTCCAATGCCTTATCCACTGCATCACTTCCCGGACCACTAAATTTACCTTCTTCACCTCATTTTGGATGGAGCTTAAAGAAACAGTGTTAAGTGAGGTAAGCCAGAAAGAGAAGGATGAATATGGGATGATCCCATTCACAGATGGAAATTGAGAAATAAGAACAGAAGGGAAAACAAAGCAGAACTTGGACTGGGTTTAGTGTATTACACCAAGTAAAGGACTCTAGGGGTGGGGTGTGGGGAAGGGTGGAGGGGTGGAGGCCTTCAGATCCTGATGCATGATGGTGAAGGGGGACTTAAGTCTGGGAGTGAGAGTGTTTTACTGAAAACTGAAAAATTGTACACATGTACCAACAATTGTATTTACTATAAACCATTAATACCCCCAATAAAATATATAAAGAAATCCAAATCATCATACTCTATCAACCACTATATATTACAAAACTAGAGAGCCTGGAAGACATGGATGAAATCTGAGTAGCACGTAACCTCTTCAGACCACACCAGAAGGAAGTGCAGACTATGAGCAGACCAATCACAGCCAAAGAAACTGAAAACCTCCCCAACAACTCAAGTCCAGGCCAAGATGATTTTACAAGTTAAATCTCCAAAACCATTAAACAGAAGCTATTACCTATTCTCCTCAAGCTCTTCTAAAGAATCAAAGATATAAAAATACTCTCTAACATCTTTTTTAATGACAATGTCACCCTGACACCAAAAGCATACCTACAGGTAAAAAAGAGAAAGAGAGAGAGAGAGAGAACTATCAGACTGATATCTCTGATGAGCATAAACACTTAAGATGTTCAACAAATTCTTTTTTTAAAATTTTTAAAAATTTTTTATTATCTTTATTGGATAGAAACAGCCAGAAATTGAGAGGGAAGGAGGAGATAGACACCTGAAGCCCTGCTTCACCACTTGCAAAGCTTTCCCCCTGCAGGTAACATGTCGCACTATAACATGTCACTCAACCAAGTGTGCCACCACCCGGCCCCATGATGTTCAACAAACTCTAGCCAACTGGAAACAGCAGTACATTAAGAAGACTGTGCACTATGACCAACTAGGATTTATTCAAGTGATGCAAGCTTGGTTTAATACATGTAAGTCAATAAATGTGATCCACCGCATGAACAAAATTCTTCCCCTTAAAATTGTCACTACTCAATAGAATGCCTGCTTAAGGTTTATCAGTCTGCATTAGATAAATTCATCTAGCTCTCCACAAATGGTGTATGAGACTGTAGCCATTATAGAAAACCGTACGGAGATTCTTCAACAGAAACTCAGAATAGAAATGTCACGTTGTCCAATAAGTCCCCGACAGGAGATGTATCTGAGTAACACAAAAGTACCAATTTGAAGAGCTATGTGAACTTCTATGTGTTCATGGCATCACGATACAGTAGTTTACAGTAGTCATGACATGGTAGTAAATAAAACAGCCATCTATGAATAAATTAATAATATAGATGTGCTCCATTTTCACAATTAAATTCTCCCCACCTATAAAAAATGGAATCCCACCATTTGAAATAACATGGGTGAAACTAAAGAGGATTATGTTAAGGAAATTCAATCACACAAAACAAATACAGAGTGATCGCACTCACAGATGGCAGGACAAAAGGAAGGCTATGAAGCAAATCCTTGAATTTTGACAACAGAACAGTGATGAGAATGGGATTAAATAGGCAAAGGGGGTTATTAAAAGTAAAAACCCAGGAACACAGACTGATGGAAAGGAAGCTATTGAGAGTTTTCATAGTTTACAGAAATGTTAAGGCATAAAGCTGTATATGTCAGGTTTATGTGGTATTCTAAAGTTACCTCTATAATAAAAGTAAATAGAAAAATCTTCACCTGAAGATTAAAGCCTGTTGGCACCAAACTAGATTTTAAGAAAGATGATTAAAAATTAAAAAATCAGTTAGGGAATATGAACAATTGTGTTACCAATATATATATATATATAGCTACTAAAGCTATACAGGTTCCAAGTTCAGTCGTTTATTTATTTATTTATTTATTTATTTATTTATTGCCTCCAAGGTTATTACTGGGACTCAGTACCGAATCCAATGCTCCCAGTGCATTTTCTCCTTTTTCCTGCCCCCTTCTATCCTTCTATTTTATTTGAGAGAACAGAGAAAAATTGAGAGGGGAGAGGCAGGTAGAGAGGGAGAGAGAAAGACAGACACCTGAAGACCTGCTTCACCACTTGTGAGTCGTCCCTCATACAAGTGGGGGTTGGGGATTGAACCTGGTACCTGTGATTCCTCCAAAGGTGGGAAAATTGACGGCGTGAATTGGGTTTGTACTGTGTTTGTACTCTTACCAGAAAAAAACATATATATATCAGATTCTTCCAAAAAACAGAAAATAGTATCAAAACACATCATGAAGGTGCTGAGTTCACTAAACTATACACATTTTTTTTGCAAAGAATAACACAGAAAAAGATATCATGATTTTTCTGACAACAGTGTCATTTGATGAACCAAATGCCCCATTTCTCCCTTACCATTCTTATGAGTATAAATGTGACTGAGGCTGAATTAATTAGCTATGGTGGGCCTCCCTCTTTTTTATATATACACTCCTATTCACCAACTCTAGGCTACAGAACATTTACAGAGATGATCAATATACTAACGTGATCAAAAACTATAGCTCAGAAAAAAAAATTGACAACAAAGAACTGCAGTTTGTACCAAACCATTCATGAACTTTTTCTCCAATATGGACAAAATAACAAATGAAATGAAATATTTTAGTAGAAACTGATCAGTTTCTTCCCAACTTCCTGAAGTATCTTTGTAATGGCAATACATATATCTTTATAAGGGAAACCTCATCTTTCTATAGTTTCAAAATCATGCACCTATTTAAGCATACGTGTTACAGTGCACAAGGACCTGGGTTCAAACCACCCTGGTCCCCACCTATTAGAGACTGTAAAACAATGCTGTAGGTGTCTCTCGTTATCTTTTCTTATCTTCCCCTTCCCTCTCAATTTATACCCCATCAATATTTAGTGTATCAAATAAAATAAAGGAGAAAAATGACCATAAGGAGTGAGAAGTTCATCACACAGGCACTGAACCCCAGCAGTAACCCTAGGAGAAATAAAATGTGTACATCCATACAGACAGACAGTTCTTGCCTCACTGCAGGTCTTGTTGGTAAAAAGGTTCCAGAGATAAGAAGGCATATCAAATGTGATGTCTAAATGAAGATTTCAAGCAGTTATTCTCAGTCATCGTAAATTTGAAAAAGATTCTTATAAGTAGATTGGGAGAATATAATCAATTGGATGAAAATAATCAAGGTGAAAAGTATTATTATAAAAAAGACTAGTTGCTAGTCTGAATTGTCTCTAGTGAGAGACAGATGGCCTTCAGTGACTCAGTTGTTGTCCAATCCGATAAATATTATCCAGTGGTCAAAGAGTGAGAATACTGGAACCAAGACCTGTTTAAATCGTATAGGCCTGTTCATATTCAGTCTCTCATCTCAACAAACTGTCTTTCTTTTTTCATACCATCTTACAATGCTGATATTTTAAGACAACAGGAAAATATGTGAATGTGTGGACACAGATTTTAGTTCAAAGTCTCTGTCTGAAAACGTAGAATAGGTTAATGAGTCAGCGTAAAACATAACTTTGTTATAGTATGAAATAAAATTAGGGTTGAAGCGGCAGATATGTAAAGTGACTACAAATCAGAATTTCAGAAAAGTAGCAAAGTGAGTCTGGGGTGAGAGCATCTGGCATTAGACGGTAAATCACTATTCAGCATCATGCAATAAACGCAATCAAATATGAAATTTTATTTGTATTTGATTTGACAAGGATATTGGAGTTTCATTCGATGGGTGCAATGATGTGAGAAGAATAAAAAACATTCACTCAGCAGTAACAATTTTTAGCACCGCAGAGACAGATGTGCCCAAGCCTGTTTGTCATAATGACTTTATTCAGCTACTTTAGAGAATAATTTACACTGATTTGTGGAATGAACCGGTTTCCAAAGATAATTTATATAAAGGGAAACTTCCCCCCATTTTAACAGAAGCAATCTGTAACTGCAATATAATTTAAATGCAGTGTTCAGAGAAACAACTAGGTCCTATTATCCAGGATGTGTGGGATGAGGTGGGGGTTGACAAGCCTGAAGATGGAATCTTCACATGTCAGGTGGGTTAATGGGAGGCAGAGACATGTATATGTCCTTTATATGTTCTCCTGTTTAAAAGGCAACACTATATAGGCACCCAAGTCAAATCTCTTTATCATTAACCATCCCTAAACCTCTGGTCATTATGTACTAGCAAAACATCATCTTAAGCATTTCTAGAATTTGGTCTCTTTCTGTCAATGTTCTTTTTTGCAAGTCACTTTCTTCATAAATCTGATATGTGAGTTTTTAAATTGTTTACTGCAGCGTCTTCTTCTTTAGTCAGTGATAACAATTCCAAGTCTGTTTGCTTTCATAGTTCCCGTATCAGATTTGTAGTCTTGTTCAAAAGAGCACAAACTGGGTTCTTAGTCTCTTTATGCCCCCCCAAAAACTGGGTTAAAGCATTTATTCAAAAAAGAATTTTCAAAAAAAGCATGCATACAAAGTTTGATATTGGAACTTAATCACTGATGATTCCTTTAAAGGTGCTCCTAGATTTTCCTATCTGTTGAAATAAGATGATTCATCTTGTTTTCATATTCTAGCCTGTATTGAATGTAATCCATATCAGAGTCAGTTTTCTGGAACATTAGTTCCAACTTATGACCTCCATCTCCATGGTGAATAGTTGGCTGGTCTTTTTTTAATGTACTATGACAGTCTGTGTTCCTGTGTACTCAATGGGCAAATACCCTAGAAAATGTTTTGGACAATGACTCAGGCTCCTAGAGAGTGAAGTAGAGTTATTTTCTTAAATCAGTGAGACACACCTGTCCTGGGTTTAGTTTTGTGTGGACTGGAGTCTTCCTAGGAGCAGAGCCTGTGGAAGCTGCTCAGTATAACTCGAGGCACATCGGTCACTTCATGTGAGTACTTGGCAGAAGCTATGGTAACTAGAACAAACAGAAAAAAACAACTTCAAACTAAGATTCTTTGTGGAATCTCTGGTTCATAGTGTAACACACAGCCTGAAAGAGTAGAAGAAATAATGAAATCTACTGACATTTCTATTTAAACCATTCTCCATTGGGCTTATCTTTTTTATGCCAATTCAGTATTCTCACAATATTCTTTTTTTAATCTTTTTTTTTTAAATTATAATTAGTGGTCCAGGAGTGCTGGGATAGCCTGAGGGTGCTTCTTCCCAGGCACATGCTCTCTGGGTTGGGGAGAACTTGACTGGAGCCAACCTAGGCTGCTGCGTGAGAAAGGGATCAGGAACTAGCATGGCGAGAGAGAGACTCTGGAACCGATGGAGTGGGAACACACAATACCCTGCTGCATTTATTGATCTGCCTTAAATATCTTCTGAGATGGAAGTGGTAGGGTGGAGAAAGGAAGTACCTAGGATAAGGGGGCAGAGTGGAAAAAGAGTGCAAACCAGTGGGGATTAAACAGTGGAAAACAGGATGTGACTAGGAGAGGGGGTGTAGCAAAAAGAGAGTGTGAACCAGTGGGGATGAAACCAATGCCCTATAGGCATGGCGGGTCTCAGGTAAAACAGCGATTATGTAAGTAGTCCACAGCGTTAAGCAATGGAGCAGGGGGGAGCTGGCGTACTGCCCAACATGGGAGGTGGCACAGTGATAGGGCTTTGGACTCTCAAGCATTAAGTCCCGAGTTCAATCCCCGGCAGCACATGTGCCAGAGTGATGTATGGTTCTTTCTCTCTCCTCCTATCTTTCTCATAAATAAATAAAATCTTTAAATAAATAAATAATTTGTAATTAACGGTAGTTTATAAGGATGTAAAATTACAGGGCATAGTTCTACACCACACCAAAATTCTCTGTGACCACCTTCCCAACAATAAACACCATTGCTCTTGTTTTATTTTTTTATTTCTTTATTGGGGGATTAGTGGTTTACAGCTGGCAGCAAAAAACAGTAATCTGTACATGCATAACATTTCACAGTCTTCCACATAACAATTCAAACCCCATTAGGTCCTCCTCTGCCATCATGTTCCTGGACCTAAACCCTCCCTTTCCTATACCCCAGTCTTTCACTTTGGTGCAATATAACACCATTATTCTTACAAAGTCTTAGAAACAGTACATTTGTTTCTGTGTTTTTGTTTTATTTTTCTTTGCAAGTTCATGTGTTTCCATTCTCTAGATTCCACATATGAGTGAAATCATTCAATAGCGTCTTTCATCTCTTTATTATTTGACTTATCATAATCACCTCCAGTTCCATTCATTTTGTCCCAAAGAGTACAATATCATCTTGTTGACTGCAGAGTAGCATTCTATGGAGTATATATCCTATAACTTATTTGTCTAGTCATCTGCCAGTGGACATTTAGGCTGCTTCCATTCTTTGGCTATTGTGCATAATGCATCTATTAATATAGAATGCATCTGTCACTGAAAATAAGTATTTGCATGCTCTTTGAATAAACACCCACGTGTGGTACTGCTAGATCATAAGATAACTCCATTTTTATTTGTTTAAGGACTCCCCCTACAGTCTTCTAAAGGGACTTCACCAATTTGCATTCACACCAGAAGCATAATTGAGTCCCTTTTTCTCTACAGCATAGTCAACATCTTTTATTTCCTGTTTTTTTTTTTAATGTTTAGTTATTTATGAGAAAGATAGGAGGAGAGAGAAAAAGAACCAGACATCACTCTGGTACATGTGCTGCCGGAGATTGAACCCAGGACCCCATGCTTGAGAGCCTAATGCTTTATCCACTGTGCCACCTCTCGGACCGCTTTTATTTCCTGTTTTGTTGATGGTTGCTATTCTTATCGGTGTGAAGTGAAAAATTCCTTTTATATACAGTTTCAATCTGGCTTCAGTCTTGAATGTGAAGCCTATGGAAACCTGCCTAGTTCTGTCGGCTTTCCACCATATCTCCCCTTTCCACAAACTCTCAATTGGTAAATATCACTACCTGAAATGAAGACAGTAAATATAATAATAGTTTCCAATGCTTGAAAATGTCCAAATTACTTTTGATTTACGGTGTTAAGATTCTTCTCCTATTTCCCTCTCCTGTCCGCAAATACTGTGTGCCTGAATAAAATGCATGTATGGAAAACAAGGTTGCGGGAGTGGCCAAAGACACACCCAGTTAAGCACACTTATCTCCATGCAAGGACCTGGGTTCAAGCCCCTGCTCCCCATCTTCAGGGGAACACTTCACGAGTGATGAAGCAGGTCTGTCCATCTTTTTCTTTCCTTATATCCTCAATTTCTCTCTATCCTGTCAAATAAAAATAAGAAAAGGAAAAAATTGGCCACCAAGAGTGGTGGATATGACATGTAGCCACCACGCCCCAGCAATAACCCTGGTGGCAATAATAAATAAGTAAATAGAAACGTAGTTGCAACATTTAATTGAATACTGTATTTAGAGGCAGTCCACAGTAGTCACAGGAAATGATAGATTAAAAAAGGGCATTCTCAAAGGGTATGCTGTGTTATAAACAAGTACAATTTTTTTTTCCTCTAGGAACATTAAGATCGCTGAATGAGATAAAAGATAACTGAGGGGACTTTTTTATTTGTTTGTTTGTTTGTCTTGTT
Source organism: Erinaceus europaeus (assembly GCF_950295315.1). Classification (NCBI taxonomy): domain Eukaryota; kingdom Metazoa; phylum Chordata; class Mammalia; order Eulipotyphla; family Erinaceidae; genus Erinaceus; species Erinaceus europaeus. Next base: position 10,060,933 of record NC_080165.1, read on the forward strand.
TTTTTTTCTTCCAGGGTTATTTCTTGGGCTCAGTTCCTGCGCTATAAATCCACTGCTCCTGAAGGCTATTTTTTCCATTTTGTTGCCATTGTTATTGTTGTTGGATAGGACAGAGAGAAATGAGAGAAGAGCAGAGGAAGACAGACACCTGCAGACCTGCTTCACAGCTTGTGAGGTGACCCCCTGCAGGTGGGGAGCCTGGGACTTGAACCAGGATTCTTGCCGGGGTCCTTGCACTTCCTGCTACTTAACGCATAACCCGCTGCACTAATATCCGGGCTCCAATAACTGAACTTTTGTACAAGGAAGTGCCTTGCTGAGGTTCAGTCTACAAATTTAAACTCCGTGTATACTAGAGGAGGGTCAGGCATCTTCTCCCTCCTAACATCTATTTGCCAAAGCACTTAGCTCAATTAATTTTTTAAGTGAATAAAATGTTTACTACATAATTTTTTAGGTATAGTTCCTCTGCCAAATTATTAATTGTGGGATCATTGACTCTTCTTAATCAGGTAATAATACAAAAGTGTGTGCTTGTATGCCAGTATGTATGTGTGACGTCTTAATTTTTATACTCATTAAATTTAATTTTATTTATTTTCCTTTTGAAGGCTTTTATGTATTATATGACATGATCTAACTATTATGAACTATGTCTTCTAAATACAAATTTAAGAAAATTGAACCTTAAAATAATGTCCAAGTTTTTTTCTCTATAGATTTTATTCAAAATCAGCGGTTTACAAATCAATCATTAGGTCCACTTTATATGAGATATTTTCAAAATATTCACGTAGCCACATGTATGACTCAGTTTCCCACTCCCACTGTACTGAAGTAAGCCTTGATGCTATGGTCTCTCTCTCTCTCTCTCTCTCTCTCTCTCTCTCTCTCTGTCTATCTCCATCTCTTTGTTCCTACTCTTGTTGAGCCTGAGAGATGTTCTAAGAATGCTGGGTAGTCATAAACAAGGGAGATATAGAGGATGAATTAGGTTAGTTAAAGTTACTAACTACAGAGCAAGGTGGTTATTCACCCAGGACAGCACACATTACCATATGCAAGGACTCAAGTTGAAGCCTGTGGCCCCTGGCTGCAGGGTAAAGGCTTTACAAACAGTGAAGCAGTTTTAAAGGTCTTCCCCCTCCTCTCCCCCCCCACCCCACTCTCTATGCCCATAACTCTATATTTCTCTCTGCCTTTATCAAATATAAAGAAATGAAGAAATAAAAGGAGAGGAGGCGGGGGGGGGGGGGGAGATGAATGAAGGAAGGGGAGGGAAGGGAGAAGGGAGAAGGGAAAGAAAAAATGGCACTGGGAGTGATGGACTTGTGCAGGAACTAAGCCCCATGAAAACCCATAGTGGCAGGGTGGGGGTAGACAGCATAATGGTTATGCAAAGAGACTCTCATGCCTGAGACTCCCCCACACCACAATAAGCCAGAGCTGTGCAGGGCTCTGATATTTACCTCTGTGTCTTTCTCTCTCTGCATCTCTCTCAAAAATAAATAAAATACAAAAAAAAAAGAAAGAAAGAAGAAACCCTAGTGGCAATAAAAAAAAAACATTTTCAATATTTTTACACAATACTCTTTCTTTCTTAAGCATCAACTTTCAAACTAAGTTTTCCTTTGCACGTTTTGTTATCTGATAAAATAATGAGAATATCAAGACAATGGGTTTCACATTCTTGCAAACCTTCCTTAACATATACCACATTATGCCATACAGAAACTAAAGTTTGCACTTTTGTTCAAACCGATGCTACTCTAGTTCCCATCTGTTTCTCCACTTCATTAGCATTGCTGAGACTTTCTCTAAAGTTTATTTAATTGTGGAATCATCTTTTCCCTCTAATTATCTCTTTTTTGCTCCATTGGATAAGCCTTCATGTTCATAATACTTGATAAGGTTTTACTTAAACAGTTCGGATATATTTATCCATTTACCTAGTTGTTTGTTTTTATTCATAACACACTAAACTAATTACCTCTTCATTTATGTATCTTTCTTCCCTTTTCTTTTTACACTATAACGTAAAATCCATTTTAATATAATGCAGTAAAGTGTGGTGACAATAATTTAAAATAGACAGAAGTACAGATTGATACTACTTCTCTCTGTTATCAAAGACATGTACAGTTGAATGGTCATACTTCCAATTTTTTTTCAGGTTTCTAGTATGCTTTAGAGTTGGTGGTGTTTTATTTAATAGGGACTCTGAGTGACTTTCTGAGCATTGAAATGCTCTTAACTGAGTTGTGAAAGAGGCCTAAATTGCTCCTACGTTAATGACAGTCATACATTTTAAATTTCCAGTGGAGAATGAGGGAGTAGAGGCAAACTCATTAGATGATTTTATCAGTAAAATCTAATTGATGTACTCAACAAGCTCTAGCAATAATGATGATGACACAAAAATAAAAACAAAAAAGATGAGAGGAGGCACTGTGCAGTGATGGCAGATGTGACGCAGTAAACACAGGTTGCAAAGAGGTGAACGCGCTCATCTAAACCCAATTCAGTCTTGTCTCATCTAAACCCAATTCAGTCTTGTAAACCATGACCTCAGGAAAAGCAAAGAAACAGAGAAGAAGCAAGGGGCCAGGGAGAAGGTATCTGAAATATGCTATTGGAATTGATTGAAACTAGTTGGAAGATTAATGCTTATAATACATATCATGGAAACTAAATAAGAAAAGCGTAACTCAATGGAAAATAAACCAACAATATAAAAATATCCTAGCTGACTATAACTTAGCTCACTAGGTCAACTATGTTAGAAAAATGACTTCCCCCATTAAAAAATAAAAGGAATTTCAAACATAGTTATTGTTTCTCTACATAATATTGGCAGAAATTCAAACGTACACTTAACAAGTTTGTTTGGTTTAATTACTTGTAAGTCAATTTGGCTATAATTTTCAAAATCTATGCTCTCACAATTAACATTTTGAAAAAAATATTACCATTTCAGCTAAAAAAAATTACCTTTCCCCTACTAGTGAGGAAAATAAGATTAATTTAGATGGACTCTTTAAAAATATCCTTATTATTAAAGACAACATAAGCTAGATTCATTGATATGGAGAAGCAGAACTAAATATGATGGTGTGTAGATCAAAGAAAAAACTATTAAAATTTCAAAAAGACGAATTAATGAAATTATGTAAATGCCACGACTTACTATAGATATCAGAGCAAAAACGTAAATATTAATGTAATTTTTTAAAAAATAATTATTTATAAAAAGGAAACACTAACAAAAACCATAAAAGGGGTTACAACTCCACACAATTCCCACCACCAGAACTCCGTATCCCATCCCCTCCCCCGATAGCTTTCTTATTCTTTATCCCTCTGGGAGTATGGACCCAGGGTCACTGTGGGATGCAGAAGGTGGGAGGTCTGGCTTCCGTAATTGCTTCCCCACTGAACATGGGCATTGACATACTCCCAGCCTGTCTCTCTCTTTTCCTAGTGGGGAAGGGCTGTGGGGAAGCGGGGCTCCAGGACACATTCGTGGGGTTGTCTGCCCAGGGAAGTCCAGTTGGCATCACAGTAGCATCTGGAACCTGGTGACTGAAAGAAGAGCTAACATATAGTGCCCAAAAAGTTGTTGACTAATCATGAACCTAAAAATTGGATTAGTGCAGATGAAGATGTGGGATTCTCTTTCTGCAGATAGTTAGTAGTCCTATTTTAGTTATATTCCCAAGGGCCCATGACTATCCTAGTTTTTTTTTCTGAGCTTGACATCTGATATGCAGGTGGATCCAAGTTATTGTCTGGGGAGATGATGTCGTGGTTGGAAAAAGGAACAGAAAGCTGGATCAGGGAAGAGAGTAGCTCCCAAATATGGGAAAGCTGTATATTGTTGACTGTAAACCCCATCGATTTGATGTGATCTGGGGCCATATTCAGCTTAGGAGCCTTTGTGACCTCTGCATCCCTGTAGATCTGAGCTAACATTCTGTGGTCATGAGTAGGAATGTTCCAAGCTGCCCCAATGTGAGGACCCATCTTCCTCAGGTAGAAAATAGAGTATGTTGTCCAGCCTCCCTTCAGAGGATGGAATATTCTCTACTGTTGTTGATTCATGTTGAGGGCAATGTCCTAGGTATGCCCACAAAGGGGTCAATTGTGTTGTTCATGATAGAGATGACCAGTAACAATGAAGAGAGGGATTTATATTTGAGGTTGAAGCAGGCCCATCTTGTCTGTTTTGGAATCTTAGGACTCTCCAACTAGGGCCCCAACTGATGGGGTGGCCTGACTAAAGTGTCATTGGTAAAGTATGCCAGTCTCTTGCCCTTGTTCAGCTTTTGCAGTCCTTACTTTGATAAGGTGAGCTTTGGAGTGACTTAGGGAAGTGTTATAGTAAATAAGTGAGGAGGATATCTAAGTCTAAGTAGACACTATTTTATTATGAACTTTATGGTGTCTTTTTAGGTCTTTCTACTTGCTTTCTGCATATACTGACTCAGTGCAAACTATTGTGCATTATTTCTTTCAGGTATATATTTTGCCCTAATTTATGGATACATGTGAACAATTGCTCTATCTCATGCAACCTGGTCTATATCTACGTTTTGGGAATATTAGGAAGTGAACCACCTGAAATGAAATTAGAGAATCCTATGAAAGGAAAAGTCTCGCCCAAGTAATGAGGCTGAAAGGTTGACATTCCACGTGTGACGTCTCTAGGCACAGTCTGAAGTTAAGCATGCTGAGGTGGTACTCGTTGTGTTGATCAGGTTGAGATCAGCAGATGCAATATCATTTGGTATGAACTGAGAGAAGCATGCAGGAAAGTGAGCCGTACCTAGAGAGAGGTTCCAGGACCGGGGGAAATATAGCTCTATAGAGGAAGCAGGAGGTTCCTGCTGTCTTAGGGATTGAAAAGGCAATAGTCCCCACCTGCAGGGGAGTCACTTCACAGGCAGTGAAGCAGGTCTGCAGGTGTCTATCTTTCTCTCCTCTTCTCTGTCTTCCCCTCCTTTCTCCATTTCTTTCTCTCTTATATAACAACCACAATAACTACAACAATAAAACAACAAGGGCAACAAAAGGGAATAAATAAATAAATATTTTTATAATGAAGGCAATAGATGGTTATTGCTATAATCAAATTATTTGGTAATTAGGTTAGCTTTGAAAATTCCTTCATTAGAACTTGCTGTATCATACACAACAACACTGTAATTTATGTCCTTTGACATTATTTATATATAGCTGTATCTTATAGAGTAGTGTCCTGGTTGATTCTGTTCTCCCTGGTCTAAGCTTTTAAGAGAGTCAACATTTCAAAGACTCAGCCTATGAACTGTGCATTAAAAATTTTGAGACATTCAATCAGTTTTCCCCTTTCATATTAATTAGTGATTTATATGACTACAAGTTAATAGGAGAGTACATAAACACCATTCCCATCACCAAAAGACTGTCCCATCCCATCCTCCTCCCACCCCAGTGAAGACGAACAGTCACCCTCACCCTCAAACCAGAGATTTTTCCCTATTCCCAACTCAGTCAAATCCTACTTTTAGTTTCCCTTTCTGATCTTATTTCTCAATTTCTGTGGATGAGTGGGATCATCCCATACTCATCTGTGTCATTCTGACTCAGCTCACTTAACATAATTCTTTCTGGCTCCATCCAAGATGGGTCAGAGAAGGTGGGTTTATTGTTCTTAATAGCTACGTAGTATTCCATTATGTATATATAGCACAGCTTTCTCAGCCATTCATTTGTTGTTGGGCACCTGGGTTGCTTCCAGGTTTTAGCTATTATGAATTGTGCTGCTATGAACATAAGTGCACACATTTCTTTTTGGTTGGGTGTTATGGAGTCTTTGCAGTATATCCCTAGAAGAGGGATTACTGGGTCATATGGAATGTCCATGTCTAGCCTTGTGAGAGTTCTCCAGACTGCTCTCCACAGAGGCTGGACCAATTTACATTCCTACCAGTAGAACAGAAGGGTTATTCTGTCCCCACAACCTCTCCAGCATTTGTTGCTGCTGTCCTTTTGGATATATGCCATTCTCACAGGAGTGAAGTGATATCTCAATGTTGTCTGTATTTGCATTTCTCTGACAATCAGCGACCTGGAGCAATTTTTCCTGTGTTTGTTAGCCTTTTGGATCTCTTCCATACTGAATGATCTGTTTATATCTTCTGCCCTTTTTTGGATGGGGTCATTGATTTTTTGGTGCTAAGTTTGCTGATCTCTTTGTATATTTTGGTGATTAATCTGTTGTCTGATGTATGGTATGTGTAGATCTTCTCCCATTCTGTGAGGGGTTGTTTGTGTGATAGTTTCTTTGGCTGTGCAGAAGCTTTTCAATTTGATGTAGTCTCATTGGTTTGTTTCTGCTCTAGTATTCCATGCAATTGGGTTTGTTTCATCAAAGATGTCCTTGAGGTTTAGGTAGGGATGTGTTCCACCAACGTTTTCCTCTAAGTATCTGATAGTTTCTGGTCTGACATCCAAGTGCTTGATCCATCTGGAGTTTACTTTTGTTTCTGGTGAGATAGAGTAGTTTAGTTTCATTCTTCTTCATGTTTCAACCCAGTTTTCCCAGCATCATTTACTGAAGAGAGCCTTCTTCTACTTAATACTTTGGGCATCCTTATCAAAGATTAGATATCCATAGGTGTGGGGGTTTAGTTCTGGGTCTGTTCCACTGGTCTGTGTGCCTGTTTTTGTTCCATTACCAGGCCGTTTTGATGGTGATTTCTTAATAGTTATTTTGTAGGCGGTCGTACGTGAATATCTGTCACACACACTCAAATGGTTCAGCAAAATTGTTTGTCTATGTATTAAGCTACCTACTTATTATCAGCATCCATTTATCAGGATTTACATATTAGAGAGAAACTAAGTAAATGTTGTAAACATGAGTTTGTAGATATAAGGAAATTGTATATGGATGTGCATTAAACTACTTTGAATTTTGTTTCTCCAAAAATTATATCCTGAAAGAATTGACCACCCTCACCAATACACACACACCTTAAATTTTTAGGTAAATTTGAAAAATTGCAAAGCAAAAATAGAGGTCAAAGTAAACAAATGAAAAGGGTGAGAAGGGACTTCCCAAAGGCTGGGATATGGAGCAGCAGCAGCTGTGTTTCTTCCTCTCCTCTCTCCCAGGTCAAATAGGTATATCAAGGGAGATCACCTGGGACCTCAACAAGACAGGACAAGAATGACTTTGGGATCCCACAAAATCATCAGGGTGAGTGATTAAGCTAAGATTAAGTTAAGCTTTTTAACGTATAATTACTCAGGCTTAAGTTTTATAACTTATAGTTATAACTTATAGTTATACTCAGGCTCCCATAGCCCACAAGGAAGAAAAAGAACAAAAAAGCCTTAATAGCCACTGTGCTTCAACTCAGGGATTGAAATAATATTGAAACAACTGTGAATTTCCACAACTGTGAACTCTTAAAGTACCTTGTACAAAACATGAGATCCCGTTGTGTTCTTATTTGGAGCACCCAATAACAAGGTTTGCTGCATGCCTCTTCTATCCCAACAGGTGTGCCCATAGAACATATGTCCAAGAACAGATTAGTGGCTGAGAAAGTTGTGATATATATACACAATGGAATACTACTCAGCTATTTAAAATGGTGACTTCACTGTTTTCAGCCCATCTTATATGGAGCTTGAAGAAATCATGTTAAGTGAAATAAGTCAGAAACAGAAGGATAAACATGGGATGATCTCACTCTGGCAGAAGTTGAAAAACATGATCAAAAGAGAAAACACAAGTAGAACTTGAACTGGAGATGGTGTATTGCACCAATGTAAAAGACTCTGTGGTAGGAGGGGGGAGAGTACAGGTCCTGGAAAAGGATGAGAGAGGACCTAGTGGGGGTTGTATTGTTATGTGGAAAACTGAGAAATGTTATGCATGTACAAACTATTATATTTACCGTCAAATATAAAACATGAATGCCCCAATAAATGGGGAAAATTTGCAATATGAAATGGTGTATACTATGCTACATGTAACCTATTACTTATCATATTAACTTGTCAAGCATATAATATTTATTAATCTCATATGAAAACAAATATAAAGTATTCATAGAAGTTGAGCTTTTCAGGGCCAGATGGTGCCGTACCTGATTGAGCACACACGTTACAATGTGCAAGGACCTGGGTTTCAACTTCAGTCTCCACCTGCAGGAGGAAAGCTTTGCAAGTCATGAAGCAGGGCTGCAGATCTCTCTTTCTATTTTTACCACCTTTTTATCAGCCCCACTGCTCTCAATTTCTGGTTGTTTCTATCTAATAAATAAAGATAATAAATAAAATTTGAAAAAAGAAAAAATAAATAGAAGGTTGAGCATTAAAAATAAAGAATAAACAGAATGATTAGGATCACTTATAGTGAGTTTTAACAATAGTTTTAGTTTACTTCCTGGGAACTGAAAATAAACCCGGTTCTTTAGAGAGTTAATGTTGTTTTATTATCATCCACATATAGTTCTTGGGATGATAAAAGTCTGTATGTCTTCACAATGATTCATTCATTGCTCCCAGAACAGCCAAAGCAGTCAGTTAAGCATTCAATTATGCATCCCTTTCAGATTCATAGAGCACGTAACATGTTCCTTTATTGAGCCATTTCTAATTTTAAACTTCTTCAGTATGAAAATTCTGGATGAGTTTAATAGCTGCTCATTGATTCATTTCAAAGTGGTTCACAAGTCAAAGGTAAAAGCTATAAGAAAGGTTATTGTGTTTGACAGTACTGAATCAAAGAATAAGCAAGCATTTTCACACAAAGATAATCTCTTGGTTCGACTGGAAATGGGACTCTTTTAATGCATTATACAATTAATTGGCTTCTAATTTTTCTTTTCCTGTACAGAGCACTGATGAATAGGTGAAATATCTTTGGAAAAGCTGACACTCATATAAAATAGGAGATGATGGAGATGAAAGCTACACAAAACACAAGACATAAATGCCTCGAAACAAAGAATAATGGTGTGTTCACCAAATAAGAGTATTGCATTCTTTTTTTTTTTTTTTGCCTCCAGGGTTATTGCTGGGGCTTGGTGTCTGGACTGCAAATCCGTTGTTCCTGGATGCCACTGTTTCCTCCTTTGTTTCCCTTGTTGTTCCATCACTGTGGCTGTTTCCGTTGTTGTCACTGATGTCCCTGTTGTTGGACAGGACAGAGAGAACCAGAGAGAGGAGCGGAAGACAGAGAAGGGGAGAGAAAGATAGACATCTGTAGACTTGCTTCACTGCCTGTGAAGCGACCCCCCTGCAGGAGGGTAACTGGGACTCTAACTGGGATCCTTAGGCTGGCCTTTGTGTTCCAAGCCATGTGCACTTAACCCTCTGTGCTACTGCCAGACCCCCAAATTATTTTCTTAAACTCAAATCAACCTCAAAGTTAATTTTTAGGCTTACTAATCTGATATATTTTTTAGATATTCATAAGTCACCTGGAAAATTATTTCTTTTTCCTTTTAAAAATTGGTCTTCAAAGATATCCTATGAGCTTAGAGAATCTTTTAGTAACAGATACTATTCTGAAGAGAACTATAACTCCAGTTAGTGACTTTACTATGACATTAACACATTTTCTCACTCTTTATTTAGGTTAAGGTATACTCATATTTTATGGTTCACCAATATGGTCTATTTTCCATTCAAACTAAAAATTATGATTCATAAATAAACTTGTGTGGTAGTAGACTATAATGATCACTGGGGAGACCGTTTTATTACTTTTTTACTTTTTAATAAACAGAACAAAGACCTTCACACCCCTCTCACATTTACATAATGTGTATAGCTACTCATTAAAAAAAAAAAAAAGTAAATTTACATTCCCACCAGCAATTCCTTTGTCCCACAGCCTCTCCAGCATTTGTTGCTGCTGTTCTTTTTGATGTATGTCATTCTCACAAGAGTGAGGTGGTATCTCAATGTTGTCTTTATTTGCATTTCTCTGACAATCCGTGACTTGGAGCAATTTTTCATGTGTTTGTTATCCTTTTGGATCTCTTCTGTAGTGAATGTTCTGTTCCTATCCTCTGCCCATTTTTGGATGGGCTCATTTTGTTGTTGTTGTTGCTGCTGCTGCTGCTGCTAAGATTACTGAGCTCTTCGTATATTTTGGTCATTAGTCTCTTGTCTGATGTACAGTACAGTGTCCCTATGTGTCACCAGTTATCTGTACAATGTACCAATTTATAGAGCATTTCAAGATTCTTGATAAATTAAAAGGAATTGCAGAATACACAAGGTAAGTAGTGTTTGATCATAAAAGAAAGTCAGATTAGCATGATGTACTGATTCCATTATTACTTCAAGAGAACAGCTTAGTTCTAACAGTTCTATTAAGAGTAGCTATCAGGAGAATGGATGGGATACGGAGTTCTGGTGGTGGGAGTTGTGTAGAGTTGTAACCTTCTTATCCTATGGTTTTGTCAGTGTTTCCTTTTTATAAATATTTTGTTTTTAAAAAAGAGTAGTCCATAAGTGAAAAAACAATCCAAAAATAATAGACAAAGAAAAAACAAAACACAACATATCCAGTATCATTTAGCAATAAAATAATGAAGCATTGATAATGTCAAAACATCAGTAAATCTGGAAAATATTAGACTACTTGAACAAAGTCATACACAGAAAACTACTACTGAGTGATTCTATTAATATGAATCATATGGGATATATATATATATATATGTATGCATATATATATATATATATATGGAGATGAGGGCAGAGAGAGACAGAAACAGAGAGATAAATGCGATAATGGGGGCCTTCATCTGACAGATTTAGAAATTGAAATGACTTTTATGGTCTCATAAGAATATCTTAAAATTGATTGTCAGGATGGTTAGAATATTTTGTAAATATACTACAAACAGTAAATTATTCAATATAATTTGTGAATCCTATGACCTTCAATTATATTTTAGTAAAGTTGTTCTTGCCAAAGAATGCATATTATTTGACTACAACTGTGTAATGTGTCTGACAAATTTCATACAAATTCAGAAAATTACTACATAATACATTCAGATAAATCAATACTTAGACAATTAACAGCAGCATAAAAATTGATGATGTTTGTTATTTAGATACTTTTATTACAAATTTAAATCTGTGAACAGCAGCCTAATACTTATTTGATACCCTAAATAAAATTAACTAGGTAAAGACTTGTATAATACTTGGCAAACATCAGTTTTCTGTTTATAGTTAATCAGCTTCACGGCAGTGGGAATTAATTAAATACTACAAAGCTGGAATCCATTTAGCAGCCATCACCACAGATGAGGCTTATATAAATACCACTTTCTCCCAAGTGAAAGGAATTTCACTATCAGCACAATTTACTGTGATATAAAATTTCAAAATAACTCTCCTAATCATCTTCAGGACTATAAAGGACTATCAGAGAACCAATTTCCTCTAACTTTATGGTTTTCAAGTAATAAGTCTCATCTAATCAACTTTTGCAAGAAAAATAAATCTCATCTATTTAAATTTATAATTTTCTTAAGAGCATTTCAGTTCAAGGTTTGATTCGAGGAGCATCAAATATTCCTTAGCATAATGTTTCAGCTTCTAATAATGTGCTGTCCCCAAAATAATGAGATTAATTAAAGATGACAAAAGGAAAATAAATAGATCATTTTCCAGTGATCTTATCGGTAAGATTGTTGCCCTCAGGAGCTATGAAATTCCATGTAAAAGTAACTACATTAAACTGAAAAGTTTCAGTACAGCAAAAGAAACCACCAGCCAAATGAAAATACTACAGAACGGGAGAAGGCCTTTATGTGCCACACATCAGACTAATAACCAAAGTATACCAAAAAAAATGGTCCCACCCAAAAATGGGGAGAAAATATGAACAAAATATTCACCAAAAAAGGATCCAAAAAGCCAACAGACCTATGAAAAAAAAAATGTTCCAAGTCATTCATTGTCAGAGAAATGCAAATAAAGACAACAATGAGATATCATTTCACCCCTGTGAGAATGTCATACAACAGAAATGATAGTAACAACAATTGCTGGAGAGGTTGTGGGGGCAAAGAACCCTTCCTGCACTGCTGGAGGGAATGTTAATTGGCCCAAACCCTGTGGAGAGCAGTCCTGAGAACCCTTAGAAGGCTAGAAATAGACCGACCCTATAACCCAGAAATTCCTTTCATAGTTATATATTCTAAGGAGCCAAACACACATCTGAAAAGATGTGTGTGTACCTATGTTCATAGCAGCACGATTTGTAATAGACAAAACCTGGAAGCGACATCTGCATCCAACAACAGACAAGTGGCTAAGAAAGCTGTGGTATATACACAATGGAGTATTGCTACTAAGAATGATGACTTCACTTTCTTCACCTCATTTAGGATGGAGCTTGAAGGAGTCATGTTAAGTGAGATAAGCCAGGAAGAGAAGGATAAGTCATGGACAGAGGTGAAAAATAAGACCAGAAGGGAAAACACAAAGCAGAGCTAAATGACTCTGAGGGAAGAGTACTTTCAGTCCTGGTGGAGGAGGACCTGGGCTGGGGTTGAGAGTGCTTTATAGAAAATTGAGAAATTTTACACATGTACCGACAACTGTACTTACTGTACATCATTAATCCCTCAATAAAAAATTCATAATTAGTCTGAAACCCTCTGGGAAAAGTACTTGGTTAAAACATATGGAAGTTGGTTTTTATGATTACTCCAGAGTTTTCTGTAGAATGGACTAATTTCAAGACTATTCAGTTTTCTAATTTCAAATTCTTAGCTCCAGCAATAATTGAGTGTTATGTCTACAAAGAGTTACTGAATGCATGCTCTTTTCTAAGAGTTGACAAATGAGTGGTTTCGAGTCATCAAGACTTCACCCTCCCTTCTGAGTTCCCTGATGGATAAAATTCAGGTATGTGTACTCTGAGGTCACCAGTCCAACACAAATTATGGTGCACTGAAGGTTCTAGAACCAGACCACACCACGATCAGCAAAAGCAGTAGCCTGCGCATGACCTGCTCTGGCATGCATATTATTTTGAACTGAGACTTGATGAAGTCAGGAGAGACTGAGAAGCAAAGCAGTGCTACAGGTGTTTCTCTTTCTCTAGCATCCTACCATTCTCAGTTCCTCTCTGTAATATCAAGTAAAAGTAAGGGTGGGGGGAAGAATTTCTATATTTCCCCTAATCAAAAACTCAATCACTATCCCCATTCTGACGCAGAAGAATAGAGTTTAGGAGATTATTACCCGTAAATAATTTCTATCTCACCCTTCCTCGTCATATTAAAATTTCTCTCTCCTTTGCCTCTGGCCCTTCAGACTTTAAATGAAAGAAGCCATAGGCTGCTAGTGGATGCCCACTTCCGCATTCCAGTATCTCAAGTGGCGGGCTCTGATGGTAGCCAACCTGTTCTCACCTTTATTATCAGCACCTCAATGGACTGTAACCAATCAGCCTGTGGGGCGCCCAGTTTGAAACTAATTAATGCTAGGTGCGGTGGTACACGCATGTGTAGGTCTGGTAGGAATCTGCTTATAACCCGTTAACATACAATAAACGTAACTCCCTGTCTTCCATGCAGTCTCAGGTCACGTTCTTTGGTTACTTTTGTGGTAGAATACTGATTTTTTTTTCATTAAAGAATGACCATCCATCCCCAATTATAAATTCATACCCATCTTGGGCCTGCAAGGAAATATGGTAAATAAAATGTTGGACTCTCAAGCATAAGATACTAAGTCTATTATCAGGTGCTATATGTGTCAAAGTTGTGTTCTAGTTACCTCTATCTCTCTTTCATTAATAAATATCCCTGTAAAAAATAAAGAAAATTCTCTACATCTCTCATTTCAGAAGCTAAAACCTTTATAGTCATTGGAGCTCCCTACGTCATGCATGTTATTATGTTGATTTTTGCTTTAATAATCTGTCTGATGCTAGTATTATTTGCGCAGGTCAAGAAGAACCCATTTGGTAGGGATTTTTCCTGTGTCCTACAGGAACATATAGTTTATAAAATCAATCTCACACTCCTTTTTATTTCTTTATATGAGTAGGAATATTTCCCAGGCGACTTAGACCCTAAAAGGTGTAGTCACAGGACTTTGAGGAACTAGACAGTTGAAGATCTTCAGCAACATTTTGGTTGGTTAATGTAAGCTATGTTGAAGATAAGCTAGATAGTGCCTCAGAGGAAGACACTGCTTTGGAGTACTGTACTAGGAATAAATAAACTGAAGTAAGTAGGGTAATGGCCAATTTCCTCTCTGCTGGAAAAGCCTCTGATTAACAGTTGACTTATAATTGTTTTCCTTATTTACAAATCAAAGAGGAAGTATTAGGACAGTTCATTGCAGTAAATAAAGCTGATAACTTAAGAGATTGAGGGAAAATGTGCTACTAGTCTGTACAGGGAAGATTGAAGCTACCCTCATGCCACAGCGACTGTGTCCTGAAAGCATGGAACAGAGTGAGATAAAGCACATACTTTAGAAGATAAGATAATGATGATGAAAATAAGATGCTGACTATGGGGGGGTGGCAACATGGAGAAGGGAAGAGAGAGGAAGAGGAGGAGGAGGAGGAAGAGGAGGAGGAGGAGAAGGAGGGAGATAAATAGAAAATTAAAAAATGTAATTCCTGCTCTGGGGAATTATTATTATTATTTTAACTTGTAAGTCCTACTGACTTTAGCAGATAAATCATTTACTAGAATAGATGGGCAAATTTTATCTCTGTTCTTAAAAGAGAAAACATTTATATGTTAAATATTACTTGGACAACATAAATTTTGCAAAACTGAGTATTTATTTCATGTCACAATGAGCTCTATCTAAATGCATAGGCCATGAGAAAATATGCCTGAGCTTTGGGAACGAAATAAATTATTGTGAGTAACCACAAGCTATCTCCTATTGGATGTATTAGCATGGAAATATCATTTCATCTGTGGTCCGGGAGATAGAGCTATACATAAAGCACTGGACTATCAAGCATGAGGTCTTGAGTCCAGTCCTAGCAGCTCATGTACCAAAACAATGGCTGGTTCTTTCTCTTTCTCTTTCCTCCTATCAATCTCATTGATAAATAAATAAAATCTAGAAGGAATATCATTTAATTCTACATGTAAAATGAGATTAATACTTACTTTTGGAATATAAATTAGTTATACAGATTAAATAATAATGTGGCAATAAATGCCTTAACTGTAAATATGCTTATGAAATAGAATTTATTTGGGTGTATGTTAAGTAAGATCTTAAATCATACTAAAAAAAATAAATAACACTGACAAGCCTACATTCAGATTGAAGTCCCAGTGCATCTTATTTTGGTAATGGTTATTCAATGCTATCACTATCTGCAATGAGCAAAATGGATCCATCAGTGCCCTTCCAAACTAATTTTATCTTCTCAGAGAATAAAGTCACATTTCGCTTAACCCACCTCTGACAATCTGCTGGACACTAGCATTTTTCCTTATCGAAAGGAAGTATAATACAGTACATTAAAAGTGTCTGTATGGATAATTATTTTCTTATTACATACTAAAGAATAAATGCTAAAATAGCAGATTAAGAACAAATAGTCTATCAATTATGCGTGACCTAGTCACTTATTATAGGTGACTGATAGTGATCGTTTACAGTTACATTATTTTTTTAGTTCAGAGTACACATGTCATTTAAAGACTAATTTTAAACATTACCCAAAGAAATAGTCTGAAGAAACTAGTCCAGAAAAAGCTAGGGGAATAATTCAGCCAACCATAAATGACTCTATAATGTGTATTCCACAGCTAAGTCAATTAACATTGATCCAAATGCATTTAATCAAAATGCAGTAATGCCAGCAATCCAATTAAGCTCAAGTCTATAGATGCTATATTTTTTTTTTATGAATCAAATGACATTTAGAGTTGCTATACTTTTTTCTTTACTTCCCTTTTAAAGATTGAAAGCTTGGAAGAGTTCCAGTAGTTCAAAATATCTAATATCACATGAGTTGTTATCTTCTGATAACATTTAAAATTGAACACAGACAAAATTTTGTAACAATGTCTGTAAGAAGCAAATGCCACATATACTTTCCCTAAATAATGAATTAAGGTTAAATATTTTAATTATCATCATCTATGCCACTGTATCACTGATGTAAGTAACATACTACATGCCTGATTTATCTCAAAATCACATCCTATTGATGTTTAGGAAATCATGTTCCATCATTTAGCTTATATTTTAAATACATAATAGCATATTATATAATATTATAATGTAGAGACTTCTGGAGGTTAGGCTATGAAGCAGTAGCAACTGTTTCTCTCCTATCCTCTCCTGGACTGACTAGGAATACCAAAGGAGGCCTCCTGGGACCTCAACAAGACAGGACTAGAAAGATTTCAGGAACCCACCAAATCGCCAGTACAAACATGTGTGGCTTGTGGAGAGAGAGGAGCCTAGGGAGAGATTGTCTGGTAACAGTCCTGCAGTTTACCAGTGGAAACACCACCTCCAGTTTCACCAACAAAAAGACAGCTGAAGGGAGGAGAGGACTCCCCTAAGAATAACCTAATGCAACTGTGAGTCTCCATTGCTACTGCCCTTGGAACAGCGGGGATGGAGGGGTAAGGGGGAAGCCCTGTGCTGACACCAGGGGACAGAAAAATAGCCAGGAAATTCAGGAGTTCTATACCTCAGTGGCCTAGCAGTGACGCTCTGAAAGTCTCTTTGCATAACCACTGGTTTATCTCTGCCCCACCCTGCTTTATCTCTTGGTCAGGATTCAGTGATTAAACTAAGAAGCCTACTTATAGTTTAAAAGCCCTCAGGATCCCAGAACCTACATGGAAGAAAACTAACAGAAGAGGCATTTAAGCCACTGAGCTCCAACTCAGGGATTAAAAGACTATTGAAACAACTGTCAATTTCCACAACTGTGAACTCTTTAATTACCTTACTTAGACACAAGTCAATCCAGGCAAGAGTGATCAGTAATTTGAAAAGTACTGAGGCAGAGAACTCCTAAAATACTATATAAAATGGTTAAGCCAACAAGAAGAAATATTGGAGAAATGAACCAGGACAAGAGTCCAGCTAGAAGCCCCCCAAAGGTTGAAGCACAAAATAATGAGGTCAACATTGAATCACTAGTTAAGATAATAATCACAGGAGTGAGTAAAGAGTGTGAAAGAATTGTCATCAGAAATGCAGAAACAACAAATGACACTCTAGAAGAAAATACTAGTTATCTCAAAGTTAATAGAGAGCTGAAGTTGGTAAGCTTAGAACACAACTAGCAGAATAAGCTAACACAGTATCAGAACAGGATAACAAAATGGATGAATTCCAGAAAACAGTAGAGAAGAGAGATAATAGAATAAATGAGGCTGAAGACAGAATTAACAAGATCGAGGATGAATTAGAGACAAATAAAAAAGAAGAGATCTCAAAAAAATATTAAGAGATACTGAAAACAACAACAGAGGTCTATGGGATGACTTCAAAAGAAATAATATATGCATTATTGGCTTACCAGAGGAAGAAAGAGAGGGAGAGGAAGAAAGCATTCTTCAGCACATAATAGCTGAGAACTTCTCTAGTCCAGACAATATCAAAGACATAAAGGTTCAAGAAGCCCAGAGGGTCCCAAACAGAATTAACCCAGACTTAAAGACACCAAGATGCATGATATTTAGAATGGAAAGGAAAAAGGATAAAGAAAGGATCCTGAAGGCTGCAAGAGAAAAACAAAGAGTCACCTACAGAAGAAAACCCATAAGATTAGCAGCAGACTTCTCCACACAAACACTACAGGCCAGAAGAGAATGGCAAGATACCTATTGAGTGCTCAATGAGAAAGGTTTTCAACCAAGAATACTATATCCTGCTAGACTGTCATTCAGACTAGATGGAGGCATAAAAACCTTCTCAGACAAGCAACAGTTGAAGGAATCAACTATCACCAAGCCTGCCCTGAAAGAAGTTCTGAAAGGTCTTCTATAAACAGTCAAACCATCATAAATAGGACATATATCAGAACACTCTAAAAATCTACAAGAATGGTGTTAAAATATCTTCAATCTTTAATATCAATAAATTTCAATGGCCTGAATTCACCTATTAAAAGACACAGAGTAGAAAGATGGATCAGAAAACACAACCCAACAATATTCTGTCTATAGGAAGCCCACCTAACTCAACAAGACAAACACAGACTCAAAGTGAAAGGATGGAAAACTATCATACAGGGCAGTGGCCCACAAAAAAAGGCAGGAACAGCTATTCTCATATCTGTCATGATAGACTTTAAAATACATAAAATTAAAAAAGATAAGGATGGACACTACTTAATGCTCAGAGGATCAGTCAATCTAGAGGACATAACAATTATTAACATCTATGCACCCAGTGGGAAGCCATGTAAATACATCAAACATCTACTGAAAGAGCTACAGCAATATAGTAACAGCAACACAGTCATAGCAGTGGACTTCAATACCCCACTCTCTCAACTTGACAGATCATCCAGGTAGAAAATCAATAAAGAAATGAGGGAGCTAAATGAGGAGATAGATAAACTAGAACTATTGGACATTTTCAGAGTAAAGCACCCTAAGAAACTGAAATACACATTTTTCTCAAGTCCACATGGGTCATTATCAAGGACAGACTATATGTTAGGCCATAAAGACAGCATCAGCAAATTCAAGAGCATTGAAATCATCCCAAATATCTTCTCAGACCACAGTGGAATTAAGCTAACAATTAACAATCAACAAAAGATTAGTAATAGTCACAAAATGTGGAAGCTCAATAGTACACAACTTAACAACTACTGGGTCAAAGAAGAAATGAAGGAATAAATCAAAATATTTTGAGAGATTAATGAAAATGAAGATATAAGCTATCAAAATATTTGGGACACAGCTAAGGCAGTACTGAGAGGGAAGTTCATAGCCATACAAGCACACATTGGTAAACCAGAAAAAGCACAAACAGCCCGATTGCACATCTTAAAGATCTAGAAGAAGAAGAACAAAGAACCCTAAAGAAAGCAAAAGGACAGAAATCACTAAAGTTAGGGCAGAAAAAAATAGCACTGAAAATAAGAAAACCGGGAGTAGGGCTGTAGCACAGCGGGTTAAGCGCAGGTGGCGCAAAGCACAAGGACCGGCATAAGGATCCCAGTTCGAACCCCGGCTCCCCACCTGCAGGGGAGTCGCTTCACAGGCGGTGAAGCAGGTCTCCAGGTGTCTATCTTTCTCTCCTCCTCTCTGTCTTCCCCTCCTCTCTCCATTTCTCTCTGTCCTATCCAACGACAACAACAATAATAACTACAACAATAAAACAACAAGGGCAACAAAAGGGAATAAATAAATAAAATAAAATATTTTTTAAAATTACTTATTAAAAAAAAGAAGAAAATAAGAAAACCATAAAATAGACCAATGAAAGTAAATGTTGGTTCTTCGAAAGAGAAAACAAAATCTGCAAACATTTACACAGACTCACAAAATTAAAAAGGGAGAAGATCCAAAAAAATAGGATCATAAATGAAAGAGGAGATATAACAACAGACACCTCAGAAATTCAGTATATCATGCAAAACTTCTATGAACAACTCGATACCACCAAGGTAGAAAAACTGGAAGAAATGAACAATTTCCTAGATACCTACAAACTTCCAAAATTAAGTAAAGAGGGACTAGATAAAATGAACAGGTCTATCACAGCTAATGAAATTGAAGCAGTTATCAAAAACCTTCCCAAGAATAAAAGTCCTGGACCAGATTGTTTTACAAATGAATTCTACAAAACCTTCAAAGAAGAACTAATACCTCTAGTTTTAAAAGTCTCCCAGAAGATTTAAGACAATGGAATACTCCCTTCTAGCTTCTATGAAGCCTATGTCACTTTCATACCAAAAGCAGACAGGGACACAACAAAAAAAGGAAACTACAGACCAGTATCTCTGATGAACATAGTTGCTATAATATTGAGCAAAATTTTAGCCAACTGGTTACAGCAGTGTATTAAAAAGATTGTTGGTCATGACCAAGTGGGGTTTATCCCAGGGATGCAAGGTTGGTTTAATATACATAAATCAGGGAGTCGGGCAGTAGCGCAGCGAGTTAAACACACATGGCACAAAGCGTAAGGACCTGAGTAAGGATCCCAGTTCGAGCCGCCGCTTCCCCACCTGAAGGGGAGTCACTTCACAAGCGGTGAAGCAGGTCTGCAGATGTCTATCTTTCTTCCTCCCCCTCTCTTCTTCCCCTCCTCTGTTGGTTTCTCTCTGTCCTATCCAACAACAACATCAATAACTACAACAATAAAACAATAAAAAGAATAAATAAATATACATAAATCAATCAATATGATCCACCACATCAATAAAAGCAAGACCTAAAACCACATGGTAATATCAATAGATGCAGAGAAAGCCTTTGACAAAATACAACATCCCTTTATGATCAGAACACTTTATGATCAGAACAAGACAAACACAGACTCAAAAATGGGAATAGATGGAAAATTCCTCAAGATAGTGGAGTCTATATATAGCAAACCTACAGCCAACATCATACTCAGTGGTGAAAAACTGGAAGAATTTCCCTTAAGATCAGGTACTAGACAGGGCTGCCCACTATCACCATTACTATTCAACATAGTGTTGGAAGTTCTTGCCATAGCAATCAGGCAAGAGCAAGGAATTAAAGGTATACAGATTGGAAGAGAAGTCAAACTCTCCCTATTTGCAGATGACATGATAGTATACATAAAAAAAACTGAAGAATCTAGCAAGAAGCTTTTAGAAATCATCAGGCAGTATAGTAAGGTGTCAGGGTACAAAAAATTAACGTTCAAAAGTCAGTAGCTTTCCTCTATGCAAACATTAAGTTAGAAGACGAAGAAATTAATTCTTCTCTATAGCAACAAAAACAATAAAATATCTAGGAATAAACCTAACCAAAGAAGTGAAAGACTTGTATACTGAAAATTATGAGTCACTACTCAAGGAATTTGAAAGACACAAAGAAATGGAAAGATATTCCATGTTCATTCATTGGAAGAATTAAGATCATCAAAATGAATATACTACCCAGAGCCATATACAAATTTAATGCTATCCCCATCAGGATCCCAACCACATTTTTTAGGAGAATAGAACAAATGCTACAAATGTTTATCTTGAACCAGAAAAGACCTAGAATTGCCAAAACAATCTTGATAAGAAAGAACAGAACTGGAGGCACTCCCAGATCTCAAATTGTATTACAGGGCCATTGTCATCAAAACTGCTTTGTACTGTAACATGAATAGACACACTGACCAGTGGAATAGAATTGACAGTGCAGAAGTAAGCCCCACACCTATGGACATCTAATGGTCGTACCCTATGATCCTGCAATTCCTCTCTTGGGGATATATCCTAAGGAACCCAACACACTCATCCAAAAAGATCTGTGTACACATATGTTATTAGCAGCACAATTTGTAATAGCCAAAACCTGGAAGCAACCCAGATGTCTAACAACAGATGAGTGGCTGAGCAATTTGTGTTATATATACACAATGGAATATTACTCAGCTAAAAAAAAATGGCGACTTCACCATTTTCAGGAGATCTTGGATGGACCTTGAAAAATTCATGTTAAGTGAAATGAGTCAGAAACAGAAGGATGAATATGGGATGATCTCACTCTCAGGCAGAAGCTAAAAAACAGGATCAGAAAAGCAAATACAAGTAGAACATGAACTGGAATTGGCGTGTTGCAACAAATTAAAAGACTCTGGGGGGGGGGGGAGGGAGAACACAGGCCCAAAAGGTTGACAGAGGACCTAGTGGGGGTTGTATTGTTATGTGGAAAACTGAGAAATGTTATGCATGTACAAACTACTATATTTACGGTCGAATATAAAACATTAATTCCCCAATAAAGAAATTAAAATTAATAGTAATAATATGAAGAGTTTACCTTGTTATACAGAGTAGTGCCACATTTATATTTTATTATTTTTTATTTTTTAATATTTATTTATTTTTCCTTTTTTGCCCTCGTTTTTTTGTTATTGTAGTTATTATTGTTGTTGTTATTGATGTCGTCATTGTTAGATAGGACAGAGAGAAATGGACAGGGGCTGGGAAAAGAGAGAGGGGGAGAGAAAGATAGACACCTGTAGACCTGCTTCACGACCTGTGAAGCGACTCCCCTGCAGGTGGGGAGCCGGGGGCTCGAACCCAGATCCTTAAACTGGTCCTTGCACTTTGTGCCAAATGTCAGTGCCAGCGGACAAGTCAAACCGAAATCTGGAGAGGGTGTGAGGATGCAGAAAAGACAGACATACAAAAGATGGGATCGGGAAGAAGAAGGAGGAGGAGGAGGAGGAGGAGGAGGAGGAGGAGGAGGAGGAGGAGAAGGAGGAGGAGGAGGAGGAGAAGGAGAAGGAGAAGGAGAAGGAGAAGGAGAAGGAGAAGGAGAAGGAGAAGGAGAAGGAGAAGGAGAAGGAGAAGGAGAAGGAGAAGGAGAAGGAGAAGGAGAAGGAGAAGGAGAAGGAGAAAAGAAAAGAAAGATGGGGCTGGATGGTGGTGTACCTGCTTGAGCACACACATTACAGTGCATAAGGACCTGAGTTGAAACCCCCAATCCCCAACTCTAAGAGGAAATCTTCACAGGCAGTGAAGTACTGCTTCCAGTGTCTCTCTCCCTCTCCTCCTCCCCACCACTTTCCTTTCAATTCCTCTCAGCCTCTACCCAAATTTAGTAAATAACACATACAACAACTACCAGATGGATTCACTCATAAGTGGAATCTAGAGATCTGATGCACTTGAACTTGCAGAAAGGAAAAAAAAAAACAGAAATAAGCAAACTGTTTTGAGACTGGTGAGGACTCTGGAACTCTGGTGGTTATCATTGGGAGGTGAGAGAGTGAGGACACAGAACTTTGGTGGTAAGTCTGGTATGGAATTACACATTGTCATCTTTAAATATTCTAACCCTCTATAGTCCCAAATATGAAATGTAAAAAGTTAATTAAAGACATATTTGCTTATTGTGTTCATTTTGTGCAAAACTCAGTAAGTATTGTTCATCTTTGTTCCATGGCACATTGACTGAGAGTTCATTTGGAACTAGGGAATTTGAGATGGCAGTGTATCTAATCTGCCTTCAATTCAGATGCCTGGAATGTTTGGGACCTGGCTAAATTATCCATCTCTCTTTGTATTGTCTCATTCTCCCAGTAAATTGTCCTTTTTATGGTCATTCTATTAGATTTATTCTTTTAACTTTAATTTTTATTTTGTGTATTTACTTTTGCTAATTAGGTCTTATGCCTACAAGAGTCCACTACTTTCAGAAAGTCTTCCCTTTTCCTTTCAAAAAGTGCCAAAAGGGAAAGAGACACAGAGAGAAGGAGAGACACTATAGCACTGTTTCAGAATACATGAAGCATCCCCCTTGATACTGTGCATAGCGTTACAATATGCTGCTTGGAGAGTTCCCCACATTCTCATGTGTGATAAAGTGTAAACACTCTTGTGTGAGCTATCACCCAGCCTTAGATGCTCCTCTTGACTGAATGGGTGCTTTGTTAAAAGGAGACAGAGGCGTCTGAATAAAATAGAAGATAAAATAAAATAAATAGAAGATGCTAGAACTTAGTATCAGTTGTGGTCACCACCAGCTAAAACAGTCAATCACTGAATCTGCTTAACTTACTCTGACTTTAGTTGTGACTTTCATATCTCATTTCATGTTGTTATAAAGTAGTGGGCACAGAACTATAATAGGCTTTTTGCCACACACTAGCCCTGGCTCATCAGATTAAAGCTTCCTTAGGCCTTTTTCTTGGATAAGAGTATCTCTGTCTCTGCCACCATCAAGTTGAACTTTTGTTATTTTCTGTGGAATAAACATGTTTGTCCTGCTTTTTGTTAAAGAACTCTATTAATAATCAAGATGACTGAAGCCGAGGTGGGTGGAGGAAGAAAGGGGTCTTTTATTTACACGTGGGCCAGGAGCTCAGATCATTCTGTTAACTCTAGCCCCAAACAAAGGGATGGTACACGCTTATATAGGGGGTTCAGGCGTGAGAGCAAAAAGCATCATCACAGAAGCAGAGGCTGCAGGTGAAGGGCTGGGACTCGGACCCATTGCTCAGGGGCTGGCTGCCTTAGTTACTGTTATCTTTCCTGCATACTGTGTCTGGGAAAGTTTAGCCTCAGCACAAGATACAACACTGGGGGCGGGGGGGTACCCTTTAGGAAGGCAGACCTTAGCCAGGGTTACAGAAGCTGCCTTCTCTGTAAAAGTTCATTCTGGCCTGTTGTCTCTACTTGTTATCCCTTGCTCACCCAGTGAAAGCCAGCCTACATCAGTGTCCCAGCCATATGTACCATCTCAGACTTACTACACAATCTTAACCCTTTATTTTATTTTCAGTCTTTCTGCCCTGTATTGAGGCCTACTTACAAATACATCACAATAAGATTATAAGCACATTTTATATACAGATCCAGGAGCTATAATCTGGAAATTTCCTGTTACTTTAATGTAAAATAGGGTTATTTTTTTATGGTATTGAGGCTTTGTTGTTGATATGGGAAGAAGAAAACACAGGCCCTTTCTATTCAACTACCCCTCCCCAATTCATATTAAATGTTGTCTCAACCTCTAATTTAATGACAATTATAAGAACTTGCACTGGGAGTCGGGTGGTAACACAGCGGGTTAAGCGCAGGTGGTGCAAACTTCAAGGACCAGTGTAAGGATGCTGGTTCCACCCCCCCCCACTCCCCACCTGCAGGGGAGTCGCTTCACAGGCGGTGAAGCAGGTCTGCAGGTGTCTGTCTTTCTCTCCCCCTCTCTGTCTTCCCCTCCTCTCTCCATTTCTCTCTGTCCTATCCAACAATGAAGACAGACAACAATAACTACAACAATAAAGCAACAAGGGCAACAAAAGTGATTAAATAAATAAAGAACTTGCACTAATGTTCAAATGTAAACAACGTCCCATTTGATAATATAATTGTGTTAACTGGTTATTTTCTAGTGCATCCCTATATTCACAAAGTCTTACACACAGAAGTCTTTTAACAAGTGAGATATTCAACTTCTAAAAATGCAAACTTAATTATTCTCTTGTCCCATATTTCATGGATATATGAATATATATATTCTAGATTTAGCATATGCTTATAGAAATCTTCTCAGAGACATTCACCATAATTTCAAACTTAGTTCTTAGTTTCTTTTGCTCCAGCACAGAAGAGTAACATCTGGATATATAGATAACATTATTTCTAACTGAAGTCTTTCATATGTAAGGGGGAATTTCAGAGTTTGAAATAAGGAAAGAGGATTACTGAATATCCTTTCACAGGAATGTTACAGCGTTTGAAGTTTATCTTCTAAGAAGTATGCAGAATCGTTTTTAACCTATTTTATAACTCTCTGAGTTAAAGATAAATTGTAGAGAACTGATGGTAATGCAAACAAATTCTGTTCAATAGCAAATAATCTTGGTTCTCCTTTATAAAAGTCAATTTTGTTTATTTCAACATTTTCCACATAGAAAGATATCATTTCTTTGGATTTCTCATTGAATTAACTGTAGCAGATATCTATCTTCTTGATTAGTTGGACAATAACTGGGTATACAAGTATTTTAGATTTGTGTGATCATTACGATTTTAAATTGTTCTGATAATTGTGCCTTAAAATACACAATCCCTTAAAGTATATGTTCCATATAGAACAGAGTATGTAAGTCTTCCTTTTTTTCTCAAGTATTTAATCTTATTTACTTTATTTGATAATCTATGCACAATGTCCCTCATTCCTAGCAAAGTTTTGAAGTTAAAGAAATTTAATTAAGTAAACATTTCTCTCTTTGTATTAGCAATGAAATGTTATGGGATGGGGTAGGGCCATGACACATCTGGTTGAATGCACATGTTATTATGCTCCAGAGCCAGGGTTCAAATGACTGTTCCCCATCTGCAGAGGAAGAACTTCACAAGTGCTGCAAGTTTCTCTCTATCTCTCTGCCTCTCTCTTTCTCTATATATCTTCCTTTACTCTCTCAACTTCTCTCTATATATTGACAATAATTAAATAAATACATAAATTTGTTTTTTTTATATAGTGGGAAGAACTGAGAGAAACTAAATAGATCATGGATCAAAAATAAAAAGTTCTTTTCATTATAAAATCTTCTAAATAGTTCGTGGATTTCAATTATACATTGGATTTCCAGTTAATGTTAAAAAAAAGCTCTTATAATTTTCTAAAATTACTGTTGCTTTCTTGTTTAATATTACCTAGCAGCATCAATAAAATAAAATTAAATAACACTCTTTTCTATACTGATATTCAAAACGTCATTCTCAATTTATCTTTTACTACTCAGTTTATACTATACATACAAAAATGTTTTCTTCCTAAATACTTCTTCTTTTTTTTTCTTTTCTTATTTTATTGGTGTGGGGGGGTAATGGTTTACAGTAAGTAAATATAGTTATTGAACATGTGTAAAACTTCTCAGTTTTCTGCAGAGTACTCACACCCCAAGTCTATGTCCTCCTCTACCATTGAAAGCCTCCCACCTCACCCCTACTCTGGGTCCTTTACTTTGGTGAAATACACTAAATACAGTCAAATTCTACTTTGTGTTTCCATTTCTGTTCTTATTTCTTAACTCTTGTTCTTGAATGAAGGTATGCCATGCTCCTACTTCTCTTTCTGGCTTATTTCACTTAACATGATTTCTTCAAGCTCCATCCAAGGTGAAGTAAAGAAGGTGAATTTATCATTTTTTAAAAATTTATTCATTCATTGGATAGAGACAGAGAAAAACCAAGGTGGAATGGGTAGATAGAGGGGGAAAGAAAGACACTTGCAGTACTTGCTTCAACAACTGAGAAGTTTCCTCACCACAAGTGGGAACTAGGGGGTTGAGCCTGGGTCTCTGCACACTGTAACATGTGCTCAACTGAGTGTGCCACCACCTGGCCCCTGAATTTATCATTGTTAATAGCTGAGTAGTACTCCATTGTATATATATACTACAACTTTCTTTGCACTTGTCATTATTGGACACCTGGGTTGCTTCCAGGTTTTGGCTATTAGAAATTGTGCTGCTATGAACATGGTATACACACATCTTTTTAGATGAGTGTGTAGGTCATCCCGGGACTCTCTGCCTCCCTTGCCACTGATGATGGAGACTGGGTCAGCTCCTGGGGGTACTTGGGGGGCCCTGGTGATGAGAGTAGAGTGCACAGAGAGGAGGGAAACACACAACCAGCTCTGGGAGAAACCTCATGGACAACTCGTTTATTAAGGGTTACAAGCAAGTAGATATACCCAAGGTTTGGAAAGAAGGTTGATGTAATCATTAATCCACACAATGCATAGTTACATCTTGACCTACCAAGTATTTAATCACTGCTGAAAAGTTACCTTATAAGGTCTGGTCATGAGTTCACAATGTCTAGGTAGGCTTTTTTCTCTAAGGGTAAATTACAAGCACCTCAGGGCAGGGAGAAAGGGAGCAGTTGAGCAAAGCCAGTATATTTGCGGCAGGTTTCCAGTTGGCCACATGCAGTAGTTCATAGCCTTTGTTCAAAGGGGATAAGGAAACATTAACAGAAAAGTACCCAGTCTGAAAAGAACCATCCATCATAAGTTCACAAGGTCAGCAGGACATGCCTACCTCCCCTCAGGGAGGGAGCTTGGGGTCAACCCACTTAGAATCTCATGGAGATAATGGCTTGGGTTTCACAGACAATGGGCCCTTTTCCCACATGAGTGTGTTTGACTCCATGAGAGGAACTGCTGGTTCATAAAGTAGGTCTATTTCTAGCCTTCTGAAAATTCTCCAGACTGTTCTCCACAGGGGTTGAAACAATTTAGCATCCCACCACAATACAGGAGGTTTTCTTTGTTCCCACATCCTCTACGACATTTGTTGCTGCTATCATTTCTTAGTACGTCACTTTCATAGGGGTGAAGTGGTATCTAACTGCTGTTTTTATTGATATCTAGTCAACCCCATGGATGTAACTGTCCCCATCAGAAAGATGAGAGGGCCCTTCCAGAGTGAGATGACTGGGATACACATGGGAAAATTGTTCTGTGTTGATCACTATTAGGAGCCAGACAGACACCTCATACTAATGTAAAAATAAGTCTTACGTTATTAATCACAGGCTACGTAACAAACTTATCTCAGGAAACTGCAGTAAAGAATGTTGGTTAAAATGAGTTTTTAATCAATATTATTGATGGAATGAAATAGTGAATGATTTGTTGCAATATTCCACTACATAATTTAATTACAGAATTACTAGTAAAATTATGTTAATGAATAACTGCTAAAAACCATGTCAGAAGAAACTAAAATTAATTATTTTTCAATAAATGGAGGTCTTATTAGAAAGTCAGTATAGCTTACTCTACTAATTTCTCCTATATATGAATTCCCCTACCACAACAATACTATGTAAAATTAAATTCAATCTCATGATACTACACCTTAATTTTTTTAGATAAAAATATCTAAAGACTAAGAGCCATCAATAAATTATTCTTGTTCCTTTCTCCATAATTAATTCCATCAATAAATTCTACACTCTATAGCGTAGGAAAATAGAATGTGAATACATTTCATCTCCTCCATTATCACCATCTTAAGTTTATATGACCTATTATTTCTCTCTCTCTCTCTTTTTTAATAGGAAGTTAATAAAATCTGGCTAAAATATCTCAATTAGGAAGCTAATATATTATTTTATTTTACATTATTTTAAATATTATTTATTTTATCAGTGAACTAATATTGATTTACAAAATTATGAGATAAAAGGGGTATAATTCAATACCATTCCTACTACTAGAGTTCTGTGTCCCCATTTTATCCATTGGAAACTGTAATAGTTTTCCCAAAGTCACAGATATGGGTTGACTATTATATCTCTATCTCTACCTATATATAGGTAGAGATATATATATATATATATATATATCTGCTATATATATATATATATATATATATATATATATATATCTGCTCTTTTCTTCCCTATGATCCTGCCTTCTATTCCTTTCTAAGTCACACCTATACCTATTGATACTTCCAAATATCTTCCTGTCTTTTCTGGGTCTTGATGGAATTGGACTTCATAGCCTTCGGGGAAAGAAAAGGAGACCAGAACTCTGCTCAGCTCCAGCTAATCATGATATCTGGTACTAAAACAGGAATAGCAAAGAAAACTGTCTTTGTTCCTCTATTTCTCACAAAATTAACTCATTTATCTGACTGGTAAAAACTAAAGGAAAAGGTTAATGTTGTTGCTAGACCAGAGATAAAGTATCTACTATTCTAGTTTCTTGTTGCTGTCTAGCACACTTCCTCACACTTAGTGATTTTAAGAAAACTTGTTTATTTTTATTTTTTTTATTTATGAAAGGAGACATTAACAAAACCATAGAATAAGAGGGGTACAATTCTGCACAATTTCCATAACCCAATCTCTATATCCCCTCCCCTCCCCTGACAGCTTTCCCATTCTCTATCTCTCTGGAAGTATAGATCCAGGGTCATTGTGGGTTGCAGAGGGTGGAAGGTCTGGCTTCTGTAATTGCTTCCCCGCTGAACATGGACATTGACTGGTTGATCCATACTCCTGGTCTGCCTCTCTCTTTCTCTAGTAGGGTGGGGATCTGGGGAAGTGGAGCTCCAGGAAAACATTGATGGGGTCGTCTGTCCATGGAAGTCTGGTCAGCATCTTGCTAGCATCCGGAACCTGGTAGCTGAAAAGAGTGTTAACATACAAAGTCAAACAAACTGTTGAACAATCATGGGCCTAAAGACTGGAATAGTGCAGATGAAGTGTTGGGGGGTATTCCCTGCATGCTCTTGTGTACTTTTGCTTTTAGGTATATATGTTTCCCTAGTTTATGGGCACGTGTGAACCTATGCTCTATCTCAGGGGACCTGGACTATATGTAGGTTTGGGGACTTTTTGGGGGGAGTGGACCACCTGGAATGGAATTAGAGAATACTATGAAAGGAAAGGTTTCACTCGAGTAATGAAGCTGAAGGGTTGTCATTCCACACCTGAAGTCTCTGGTCACAGTCTGAAGTGAAGCATGTTGGTGTGGCACTCGTTGCATTGATTAGGTTGCCATCGGTGGATGCAACATTATTTTATTTGAATTGAAAACAGCATGCAGGAAAGTGGGCCCCACCCTAAGGTTCCAGGACTGGGGGAAATATAGGCTCTATAATGGAAATGTGAGGTTCCTGTTGTCTTAGGGTTCAAGGAGACAATGGATAGTTATTGTCATCACATTATTTGGTGATTCGGTTAACTTTGGAAA
This sequence comes from Erinaceus europaeus, assembly GCF_950295315.1. NCBI lineage: Eukaryota > Metazoa > Chordata > Mammalia > Eulipotyphla > Erinaceidae > Erinaceus > Erinaceus europaeus. The sequence goes on from NC_080165.1 coordinate 10,091,358, forward strand.
GTCCCTTTGTTAGGGTTTGGGGTATAATACCCAGCATCTTGTATATAGCTGTGTTACCAGTTGCTTCTGTTCTCCCTGGTCTAGGCTTTTGAGAGAGTCAACATATCAAAGACCGCCTATGTATTAAAAAGATTCAGTCTGTGTTTTAAGAAGTTCTAGACATAACAATCAATTTTCCCCCTCTCATATTAATTAAATAGTGGTTTATATGTTTACACTTTAATAGGAATGTACATAAACACCATTCCCACCACCAAAAGACTGTGTCCCATCCCCACCACCCACCCTTGCCACGCCAAACTTGTTTATAATGTTCACTGGTTTTGTTGGTCATAGTTTGTATCTTCTCTATCAGGTCTGGGATATCATTTAGCAAGTCTTAAAGAGCTACATGTGACTTGAAGGTCTAATAGAATTTCAGTTTATCTATTTTCATGTCCAGCAGTAGATAATAGCTGATTTCAATTGAATCTCTTTATCTCTGAGAACTGGGTTTCTTAGAACATGGTGGTCACAAGATTATGAGGTTTTCTGCAAGGAATTTCAGGGCTCTAAAAGTGAGTTCTAATAGATGAAAGTTCCTTTTAGTCTGTGTGTGGATGGGTATGTGTGTATATGTGTGTGATAACATAACTTAGTATGTAATACTCCCAATACAAGATCATTGTATTTAACATTGCTATGTTTAAAGAAATTGAATTCATTCTGACTTTACCCCATAGTTCATATTATATCATGTCTGTCATTTTCTAAAAAGTCCTATGCATTTTCCTAATCCAAGAGGAAGGATCCTTGACTGGACCTACTGATGATTAAGTGACAAGAATGTAACTGTAATGTTCCTAATGTACATTAAATTACTGTGTTATATTATGAACTGTCTTATGTCTTCTCTTTTTTATGGCATGTGTGTGTATGTGTGTGTGTGTGTGTGTGTGTGTGTATGTGTGTGTGTTTGCACATGCATGTGTATGTACCACCATTCAGTCCCAACAAGAATATTTTTCTAAGGTTAGAAATAAAATGTATTAGAACTCTGAAGTATAGTATTGTAGGCATATTTTTAGAGATGAGAATGAGTTATCATTGAAAATAGATGTTGGGTGCAAAGTCAGAAACTGAACTAATAACAGAATTCTGAATTCAAATCATGCAATATTGAGAAAACCTCCTAGCAACTGCTGTATTCTCATTCAGTTGACTATTTCACTTTACTCCAGTCATCAATAAAATCCTGTTAAAATTATGTTTAAGTTTTAAAACTCATTTCCATAAGTTTTACAGAATTATATAGGGATTAGATGGTGGTGCATCTAGTAGAGCACACATATTACTATGTGCAAGGATCCAGGTTCAATTCCCCCGAACTCCACATACAAGAGAGAGCTTTAAGAATGATGAATCAGTGCTGCAGTCTCTCTCCCTCTCCCTCTCCCTCTCCTTCTCCCTCTCCCTCTCTCTCTCCCTCTCCCTCTCCCTCTCTCTCTCCCTCTCCCTCTCCCTCTTCCTCTCCCTCTCCCTTTCCCTCTCTCTCTCTCTCTCTCTCTTTCTTTTTCTACCTTCACATTCCCTCTCAAATTCTCTTTGTCTCTATCAAAAAGAAAAAAAAAAAGGTGTTCAGGGGGTAACAATGACTTCCATGAGTGGTAGACTTGTCCTACATTCACCTAGTAACTCTAGTGGCAATAAAAATTTAAAAAAGAAAGCACTCATGTGCTATAGTAACCACAGAGACTTAAATCTTAAATGTGTGCTCTGCCAACTGAGCTATCTCTCAATCCTAACTGGTGATTTTTAAAGAAGTTAAATGAGTGTTCTTTTATTTCTCAAGCATGATAAATGTACTTTAAAATTATAAATACAAAACATTAAGTTACACAGCAAAGCAAATTAGAACAGTACAGTTACCTCTATTCTTTTTATGCTTGTGCAGATAGGTCAAGTTTATTTAACCTAGATTTACTTTGCAAATGAATTAATTTTACTTTAATAATTGATAAAACTGGCAAAGGAGGAGAAAAAGTAACATATCTATTACAGACATCAAATTAGAGTCAGTATATTCTGAGGTTTTTTATTTTCTATAAACTGTGTTAAATATTAATTAAAAAATGTATACATTTGCCTATAACTTTCAAACAAGCATTTCCAGGTCTTCTCCTTGGAGTTATAAGAAAGAGGAAAACTTTTTATTTCTGAAGGACAGAAGCATTAAATGGAACCTTCCAGATTAACATCAGAGAAAGCACCATATGGTGGTCAGGACACTCCTCATGTCAGATCACTATTCTCTGAGCACTTGATGACCCCAGAAAACTACTATTATTGAAAAATTCTCAGCCCTCCTAATGGAGAAATTCACTTTGCTAGCTGCCCTCAGCTTCTGACTGCATTTTGGTCTTATTCAATATTTTTGTTTGTTTGTTTAATAAGAGCAAAACCGTTATAAGTATATTATTGTAATTCATTTGAGAAAGCATGCCTTTTATTATAATATCAATTTTATTTAGAATAAAGAAATCGTTGTTAATCATTTACAGCATATATTTTTTTCTTTATTTTCTGTTGGAAGATTAATGGTTTACAGTATAGTCGTTGGTCCATGAAGGCTAAAAATGGACCTATTCTATGACCTAGCAATTCCTCTCCAGGTTTGTTTGTTTGTTTGTTTGTTTGTTTGTTTTTACCAGAATACTGCTCAGCTCTGGTTTATGGTAGTGGTATGGAGGATTGAACTTGGGACTTTGGAACCTCAGCTATAAGAGTCTCTTTGCATAACAACTATGCTATCTACCCCCATCCCCAGATTAATCTTTAACTATTATAATATGTTTGCTGGTCTTGATAGAAATTCCCATTTCTGCATTCATGATATATATTTTACTTTGGGATCCACCTACAGGACTGTATCCAGAAACAGGTCACAACTGTTTAACTGGACTGTAATGGAAAAAATGAAAAACAAAAAAAAATGTACAATGACAACAAAAAACCATCAATTATGAAAATAGTTAAGAAGTTCCAAAGGTAAGAGACTCTTCCCACACAATACATTTAGCCCACCTTCATGTTAGTTGCCAGGCTCAGGAAAAAATTAGTAAAGTCATGGGCCACTTGGAATAGACCTAAAATAGACTTCCTGCCTTCTTCCAACATGAAGACCCCAAATATCACCTGTTATATTCTTACCTTTAGTTTCCTGACTGTTGAACAATTTTTCCTGCTTTATATCTTACTGCTTTTCGTCTACTGAGTTGCAGATGCTACCAGGATGCCAACCTGACTTCCCTGGGCAGACAACCTCAGCAGTGTGTCCTGGAACCCTGTGGGGATATGGCAGGTCGAGCAGTCCTGACATTCCAATCATCTCTCTGAGACCAGTAGGAGTCCACCAAAAAAGCTTCCCAGCCCCTGCTCCCTTTCCTCAGGTGGCCTTGTTGCCAGCATTCTGCACCTGGCCCTAGGACAGGAGCTATTACCGAAACTGCTGCACAGATTATAGTTAAATTTCTGTTTCCTGCAGTCACAAATAGCTTAACCTTTGAGATTTCATCAGCCTTTGCACCAGCCCATTACTGATAAGACTAAAATTTCCCTATCCCCAGCTTGTTCCTGTTTCATGATATTGACCTTTAAAATGATTGTTCTGGGCGGAGGGTAGATAGCGTAATGGTTATGCAAAAAGACTCTCATGCCTGAAGTTCCAAAGTCCCAGGTTCAATCTCCTGCACCACCATAAACTAGAGATAAACAGTGCTCTGGTTAAAAAATAAATAAATAAATGATTGGTCCAAGCAACATTTCCTCTTCTCTGCCTGCTTGCTCAAATACACCCCCCAGGCCCCCCCCATAAAACCCAACAAATGCACTATCCTCTGCTGTACCCCTACGCCTACACTGAACTTCTGTGTTCCAGTCTCTTGGAAACAGAGCTGGCAGTCAGCTGAGGTAAAGAACAAACACCTCATCACAGACCCCTATAAGCGTCAACCCGGCTTTGACCTAGCACGTTATGATTGGGCCCTCCTCAATCGCTATCGAACAGGCCATGGCCGGTGCGCCGCTATGTTCCATCGCTGGGGAGCCAGAGATGACCCGAACTGCCCCTGCGGCTACAGACAGACTATGACCCACATAGTCAACGACTGCCACCTCTCCAGATTCAAAGGAGGTCTCGAAACTTTACATCAGGCTTAACCTGACACTGTTGACTGGCTACGGAAGAAGGGCAAATGCTAGAAGAAGAAGAAGTGTCCTTAGTCTTCACTTTGCACACTCACCCCCCACCGCAGCCTGTTCTCTATGACACCTCTCTGGTGGCCGACGGAGTGGTGGGCATGGGATGGACAATGCAGGCCTTCCAGAGCTTGCCCATACAACCCCACCTCCCCATCTAGGGAAAGACAGAAACGAAATGGGCTCAGAGTGTGAATCCACCTGCCAACATGTTATGTCTAGTGGAAGCAACTACAGAATCCAGATCTTCACCTGTTGCTCCCTACAAAGATTCTTCATCCACATTGCCCGAGGGATATAGAATAGGAAAGCTTCCAGTGGAGGGGATGGGCTATGGAACTCAGGTGGTGGTAATTGAATTGTATCCCTCTTATCCCACAATCTTTTTAGTTATCCTTAAATCACTAATTATAAAATCAATAGTAATAACAAAAGAAAAAATATGCTACCAGGAAAAACAATTCTTGGCAAAATATTAACTTCATATATGCAACTCTCAAGGCAGGATGAAAGCTGTCCTTGAAAAAAACATTTACAGGTAAGCTTTTCTCTGCCATGATTCTCTTTCACAGTACCTGAAAAACTTCATCTCCTTACTTCTTTGCTATGAAAAAGCCACCTAACTCTTAAAAAGATTCTTATTATTTTTCTGTCCCTAGAAACCTCCCTTTATTGACTTCATGCTTACTCTTCCATTCAACATTGTCTAAAATATTTTTTCTTAATTTTAATAATTTAAATATTTAACTCATGATGCCCCAAGTTAGTCTTTGTAGGTTTCTTCCAGAGGTCAACCATATGATAATTATTACATATGCATACATATTTAACTGAACAACTTTTTTTCTCAGCAAAATTCAAATTTAATAAGATGTAGAGTTGTGTAAGACTCCTTCCAGGATATAGATACAATAAATGATGTAACAAGAAAATTTTACTGGAGGCAGCATAATTTAATTGAATTTCAAGGCAGAAATTGGAGACTAAATTGTATACACCAGAAGTTTATAATGAAGCATATTTATAAGTTAGAGACTTTTTTCCCACAAAGTGTCAACAGCAATCTTAAGTATATCATGTGAAAAATAGAAGAATGGATTTGAATAAGACTAATGAATAAGCTAGACTAGTTTGTTGTGATTGAGATATCATGCCAGTGAAGGATAATATTTGCTTTTGTTTGGAAAAGTGTATTTATTTTTGGTGCTGGAGCCTAAGTGTGTGTGATTTCCCCACTCTACCTTTTCCAACTAGAGAGAGATAGACAAAGCAGGATAGACACTATAGCATTGAAATTTCCTACCTTGTCATGGTTCACCAAGGTAGACCCAGAGCTCAAACCTAATCTGTATATATCACATGGCAAACATCTTCCTGGCTGAACTATTACATGGCACCTTAATTAATATATATACATATATATATATAGATATATATATATAACCATATATAATATATATTAAAATAGTGTGCTAGGAAGAAGTTCTGAAATTAATATCAGAAAAATGTCACTTGATAAAACTATTCAAAAGTGAGTTCCAAAGTCATAGAAAAAGTAAGCAAACAAGCAATAACAACAACAAAAATAATTAGTTGAAAAAAAAAATTAGTTGAGACCTGTGCTTCCCAGAAAGAGAAAGCATAAAAGCCAAATGCAAATTCCTACATTTCACTCTCAGGAATGTTTTTGCACTCTGGTAATCACTAGAGATTCTGGTGACCCAGAAGTGTACGGACATCCTCTCTCAGAAGGAATTTCAATGTCCTTGTACACACCGGACTCTTCTGATTTTTGGTCATTGAGCCTCTAAGACAATGATACAATTTCCTAAAGTAGAAATCGTAAGGCACTGATGAGCATAAATAATCAGTTTGGTGTTTTAAAAAAAAGTATATTGAATAATTTTAGAATTTGAAACTGATTTTCCATGATTTTTTATTAGTGATTTAATAATGATCAACAAGATTGTGGGATAAGAGTGTTACAATTTCATACAATTCCCACCACCAGAGTTCCCTATCCCATTCCCTCCATTGGAAGCTTCCATATTCTTTATCCTTCTGAGAGTATGGACCAAAGATGTTTAGCTTACACTTAGTCAAATACAACCTTATATTTTTTGTTTCATCATTAACTTCCAATATCCAGCCTTTACAATTAAAATGGTTTTATATGTTTAAAGAATTTTCAGCTGCAAAGCAAGAATCAAATGATGAACATTTTTGTTGATGTTGCTTCTTTCAGGTTATTTTTTTTTAATTCTTTTTTGTTTGAAACATTTACTTTCTGTGAGAAAATGGAGCACTAACCCATCATATATGATGTGAGAATCAATGCCCTAAAAAAAAAAAATTTAAAAAAAAAATGGAGGGGATGAGATACAGAACTCTGATGCTGGGAATTGTGTGAAGTTGTAACCCTTGTATCCTATTGTCTGGTCAATCACTACTAAATTAATAAAATAAAAAAAAACTCTCTCAATACCTCTATACTAAACATAATGGCTGTTTTTGTTGTTGCTGCTGTGGAAGTTTTACCAAGTTGGCCAACTTCTTTTCTATAGAAAGAGAAAGACACCATGATGGCAAGCCTTCCCACACTGCTGCACAACTACCACATGCTACACAGAAGGCACCAGACCTGAGTCCAACACCTGGCTACATGGTTGCCCTCCCAGATGGGCTATCACAATCCTGTCATGTGGGACACTTCTAAAAAGCAGAGAAATTAAACCAAAGCAAAACAAACCCTAAGGCACTGGCTGATATTGAACTGAAGATGCCTAACAGCAGGGGAGGTGAAGTGGAGGAGGGAAGAGAGATGAACACTTGGCTCTTGGCACTGGTGTGCTGGCACCAGTACATTTGAAGAGAGGAGAAATTGTGCATCCAAAGCATAGACAGTCTTAAAAGCCAACGTTACCTCAATAAAAGAAAAAAAAATAGAATCCAAGAAATAAATCATCTTACATAACATGACTTTTCTGCCTTCCACTGTGATATCCTGTTAGTGTTGCCAAGAGTTTTCTTAATTAATGTGTAAATCATATTGAGAACTCTGCCCCAATCTATAGAGGAACTGCCTACTCTTTGAGCATTGCAGTTTTATTTTTTTGTATAATTCAGAGTAAAGTAGTAGATGATGAGTGCCAATTCTTCTTCTTCTAGCGTTTGCCCTTCTTCCGTAGCCAGTCAACAGTGTCAGGTTGAGCCTGATGTCAAGTTTCGAGACCTCTTTTGAATCTGGAGAGGTGGCAGTCGTTGACTACGTGGGTCATAGTCTGTCTGTAGCCGCAGGGGCAGTTCGGGTTGTCTCTGGCTCCCCAGTGATAGAACATAGCGGCGCACCGGCCATGGCCTGTTTGATAGCGATTGAGGAGGGTCCAATCATAACGTGCTAGGTCAAAGCCGGGTTGACGCTTGCAGGGGTCTGTGATGAGGTGTTTGTTCTTTACCTCAGCTGACTGCCAGCTCTGTTTCCAAGAGTCTGGAACAGAGAAGTTCAGTGTAGGTGTAGGGGACCAGATTGGGTGACTAGACGTCAAGCGTTGGACAGGGTGGGCGAAGATCTCCGCGTATATTGGCAGGTCCGGTGGAGTGTAGACGTGGGAAATGAACTTAGATGATGCCGCATCCCGACGAATATCTGGCGGGGCGATGTTGCTAAGAACTGGCAGCCATGGAACCGGGGTGGAACGGATGGTTCCAGAAATGAGTGCCAATGAGTCCACATAATAGCGTTAGTTTTATTTAATTGTTGTGTTTTTAAATATTTTAAAATTTTTTCCCTTTTGTTGCCCTTGTTGTTTATCAACATTGTTTTTACTGTTGTTGTTGTTGTTATTGCTGTGATTATTGTTGGATAGGACAGAGAGAAATGGAAAGAGGAGGGGAAGACAGAGAGGGAGAGAGAAAGACAGACACCTGCAGACCTGCTTTACCGCTTGTGAAGAGATTCCCCTGCAGGTGGGAAGCTGGGAGCTCGAACTGGGATCCTTACCCCAGTCCTTGCGCTCTGAGCCACCTGCGCTTAACCCGCTATGCCACTGCCTGGCTCCCATTGTTGTTGTTTTTCCAGCTGACTTTAATTATCTTGAAACCTATTTTGGTTAACATTTAAAGACTTTGTAAGACAATTAGAAAGAAGTATTAGAATTATTTAGAAGTGCTTTCATTACCTTGCTTTTGCAAGGTAGAACTTGGAGACCAGGAGTCGGGTGGTAGTGCAGTGGGTTAAGCATGTAGCGCAAAGCACAAGGACTGGCATAAGGATCCCGGCTGGAGCCAACCTGATCAATAAAAGCATTGCATTGCGTTCCTGCTCAGCCCCGAGTTCCTGGTTCCTCTGCTGCCTTGCTGAGTAAGCAGCAGCCCAGATTGGCTCCGGTCAAGTTCTCTTCCCGCTATGCAACCCGCAACCCGACAGGTAAAAATGACCTACATGGTAAAAATGAGGCAACAAACCTTTGGAAGAATGTAGAGAAAAGGAACTATGATGGACCTAGTTTTATCATCAGGATAAAAACTGGTATAGATATCCCCTATGAGAAACAGTATAGAGATTCCTTTAAAAAAAATGGAAATGCATTTTTAAAAAAAGTTACAAGATTTCATTCATTGCAACACGTTAAGAGCTATTTCTGCTATTGTTTTGCCTCAAGATTATTGAATGGCAAGAAAGCAATTGCATATGCTTTGGTTACAATTTAGAAAAAGCCTCTTATTTAATTACTTATTTATTTATTTTCACTTTTCTTCATGCTTGTCTAGTGCCCCAGATCTCAGATGTGGGAATATCAAGCAAGGAAAGGAAGCATTTACCATTGCCATTCACAATCCACACCTCATCTCTACCAGTAAATGTGTCAAGATGGTTCTCAAAACTTTAAAATGCAAAGCAGAAACATTTCTAAGCCTTTGAATTCCCTCTTCATAGTGACTATTTTGTATTATATATATATGAATGTTTTCTTAAGCACCACTTGTTAAAACAGGAAAGAGTTTTGTATTCCTAAGAAAATGTATCTCTCAAACATGTTATCTCTAGTGAAGCAATTATGCTAGGATAGAAATTAGCAGAAATGGACAACAACCACAAAATGTAGAAGAACATTCTAGAATAGCAATTAACACAAACAATATCTTAGTTAAATTGCATGGAATTTTAATGAGTATAACCACAAGTGACTTAATTATATATTTTTTTCTGTTCCTCAATAAAATTTGACAGAGAATCACTGCTGAATGTCTAAATGCTGTAGTAACTGATGTTTAAGTACAATCACTTTTCACTTGTGTTGAGAAAGTCAGTGGGCCTTTAGTAATAACAAAAAATAAACTGATAAGTCTGTGCAATGAATGGTGACAAACAAAAAATAGTCTAATACTCCCTTATAAAATACTTATGAAATACTAATGTATAAAAAAGACAAAGCTGTAGGTCGAGAGAGCAAAATGGTTATGCAAAGAGACTCTCATGCCTGAGACTCTTAGGCCCCAGGTTCTGTCCCCCAGACTACCATAAACCAGTGCTGAGCGGTGGTCTGGTTTAAAATAAATAAATAAAGCCAAACCTTTTTTAAAAAATCTCTTCATATGAATTAAGATCATTTTAAAGGATTTTATTAAATCATAATTTTTTTATGCAGTGGGATTTTAACAGCATCTTTTCTATAACTTAAAGTTTACAATCTTTTTTCCAGAGTGCCATAAAATAATTCAAACATATACATTTGCTTTTTAATCTTATTTTTGTTTGTGTTTTTCTCTTTTGAATTAAAGTGTTAATTTTGGTTACTTAATCATACACCAGTTGCTTCTGGTCTCCCTGGTATACGATTATAGATGATTTAATATTTTAAAAGGACTTTATTACTGGAAATGCATTAAGGGGTCCAGATGGTAGCGCACTGGGTTAAGTGCATATAGTACTGTGCAAGGATTCCAGTTGGAGCCTCTGGCTCCCCACCTGCAAGGGGGTCACTTCACAAGTGGTGATGTAGGACTGCAGGTGTCTTTCTCTCCCCCTCTCTATCTTACCCTCCCCCTCCCCTTCTCTCTGTCCTATCAAAAAAGAAAGAAAGGAAGAAAGAGAGAGAGAGAGAGAGAGAAGGAAAGGAAGAAAGAAAGAAAGAAAGAAAGAAAGAAAGAAAGAAAGAAAGAAAGAAAGAAAGAAAGGAAGGAAGAAAGGAAAAGAAATGCATTAACGAGAATCAGGCGGTAGCACAGCAGGTTAAGCACATGTGGTGCAAAGCACAAGAACCAGCATAAGGATCCAGGTTCAAGCCCCTGGCTCCCCACCTGCAGGAGAGTCGCTTCACAGGTGGTAAAGCAGGTCTGCAGGTGTCTATCTTTCTCTCCCTCTCTGTCTTCCCTCCTCTCTACAGTTCTCTCTGTCCTAACAATGACTGCATCAATAACAACAACAATAACTACAACAACAAGGGCAACAAAAGGGAAAACATAAATAAATATTTTTTAAAAATTTTAAAAAGAAATGCATTGACAATTTAAGCCCAATGTTAGCATTCACTTTACAAATTTGAAACAGGAAGTGCTTCGATTAAAGGAATATACACTCAGAATTGCAATCTATGCATTTTAAAACTTGAGACATTCACTCTACTTTTCCCCTCTTCCAGTGATTAAATGATGATTTATAGAACTATAAGTCAATAGAAGTAGATATTAATTCTGTCCCTATTCCCTACCCCCTACAGTGGAGCTGAAAATCTACCCCTCCCTCACAAGTTTTTAAGTTTGGTGCAATAATCCAGTAAAGAACTAGTCCTCTAGAGAAGTTATATAGAGAGAAATTAAGAATTGTCAAAGCTGTCACTAAAATCAACTTTTTTTTTTTTTGCCTCCAGGGTTATTGCTGGGACTCCGTGCTGGCACTACGAATCTACTGCTCCTAGAGGCTATTTCCCCCACTTTTTTGTTGCCCTTGTTGTTATTATTGTTATTGTTATTATTGATGCTGTTGTTGTTGGATAGGACAGAGAGAAATGGAGAGAGGAAGGGAAAACAGAGGGGGAGAGAAAGACACCTGCAGACCAGCTTCACCGCTTTTGAAACAACCCCCTTGCAGGTGGGAAGCCGGGAGCTCGAACCAGGATCTTTACACCTGTCCTAGTGCTTTGCGCCACCTGTAAAATCAACTTTTATCTTTGTTGCGGTCTGCTAGTTCGCAAGTCACAGAGGAGACTGTGGGTGAGAAGTGTTTTTCTGCATGTGGTGGAGGGATGTCTCTGGTATCTAAAACATGTCAATACAATGTATTTTTGTCATAAGCTATTCATTAATGTTCCCTTTCTCTATACTTAGGACAGCAACTAGTCTACATATGAATCTGTCTTTTTCTAGAAAGTTATTTTGTTCTAAGAGCTTTGTTACAAGAAGAATCATTATGCTTTATCCTCACTTTTCAGATTTCTGGAGAGCCAGAAGGGACGCTGAACCTTGGAATAAAACTGAACAAAGTCAGGGAGTTGGGAGGTAGGGCAGTGGGTTAAGCACACGTGGCCCGAAGCACAAGGACAGGCATAAGGATCTGGGTTCCATCCCCTGGCTCCCCACCTTCAGGGGAGTCCCTTCACAGGTGGTGAAGCAGGTCTGCAGGTGTCTATCTTTCTCTCCCCCTCTCTGTCTTCCCCTCCTCACTCCATTTTTCTCTGTCCTATCCAACAACGATGACAACATCAGTGATAACAACAACTACTACAGCAACAATAAAAAACAAGGGCAACTAAAGGGAAAATGAATAAATAAATATAAAAAAATTGAACAAAGTGAACACAAAAAGTAGAGAATAATATGCAGACTTCACTGGAATGCGTATCTGTGCTCCTGGTCAAGGTAAGACAGAGCAGTCAAAGGGGACTTGAATCTTGATGTGGGTGGGAGAATGGAGCCAAAGTCAAATAGTGAGGATTATCATAGCATTTAACACACTGCTAAATCGTGCTCTTAAATGCACTGATCTACCTTTGGGTAGCCCTTTTTAAAAGGTAGTCTGCTATTAATCATTATTATCAAATTCCATGGGATGCATTGGATCGACCTTCTCGTGGTGCATCCCGTGAGTACCCATTCATTGGGGAAACTAACAATCCTTCCTAGCCGACTGAATCCACATGGATCCCAGTCACTTTCAAAGCCAGCAACAAGCAGCTCCTGACAGCTCTCAACCTGACCTGTTGACTGGCTACGGAAGAAGGGCAAACGCTAAAAGAAGAAGAAGAATCAAATTCTATATAAAATCCCATCACTAGTTCAAAGTTTTATGCAAGTGGACAGTGTGTAACACTTGAGAGCAGAGGCTTCAAGGTCTTATAGTAATGTGCTCAAGGCTTTTCCTTTCCATATGTTCTGAAAACTCAATTTTCTCTGGCACCTGTACTCAATGCTTTTAACTTTAGCTGAAACAGCTGTCAACGTGCATGTAGCTACTCAATTTTTAAAAATTTACTTTGACATGCATTATTGTGTTAATCACTGCAACTAATAAATAGACAGGTATTCCTTTTTGTGTTAAAAAGTCTTTGAATTAACACGCTAGGGGTACTACCTCAAATATTCAACTAATGAAATTTTTGGTTATCAATGTGAAGTATTTCAGCCAATACTTGTGCTCTTTGAGCATTAGAATCCTAAATATTTCCCATCTTCCATTTCTGTTGTATGTGTTCATATTGTCAGAATGTTGACATATAAAAAAAATGCCACACGCATTAACATTGTAATGACTCTGGATGATCAAGAGGTAGAGAGAATTGAGACAGATGACACCCCAGTGATTCAAAAGGGTGAGTGCAGTATAGTGGCTTCGAGTGGCTTATATTTCTAATCAAAGCCAACTATAAGCAGATATGTGAAAAAGAATAAATAAAAACTTGGCTGTGAAAGTGGTAGTGCATCAGTAAAAATGAGCAGATGGTCATGATGAGATACTGTTTATTTACTTATTTGCCACCAAGGTCATTGCTGGGAATTGGTGTGACTGCATGATGACTAGATTGTTCCCAATGGTTGGTCAGTCTCTCTCTCTCTCTCTCTCTCTCTCTCTCTCTCTCTCTCTCCTAGTCCCTTTCTCTATTTCTCCTATTAATAGAAAGTGTGAGAGCAAGATGGATAGAAGGAGAAAGAAAGAATGAGAGAGAGAGAAAAAGAGAGAGAGAGAATGAATGAATGAGAAGAATACTAAATAGCACTGCTACAGAAGCTTATGAAGTCTTCCTGGGTCCTTGTGCATGGTAACCCAGATGCTCTCTCACTCTCTTTAATCATCTAAACTCCTAATAGGACCAAAACCATCCTGTCCTTTCACTTGTGCTGTTCACAATAGCCAAGTTTTGGAAGAAATTTTAATTCCCATCAATGGATGATTAGACAAAGAAGTTAAGGAATATGTTCAATAGGATATTACTCTGCAGTTCCAAAAGACTACAGTGCATCCATTGGGACAAAATGAATGGAACAGGAGGGGATTATGCCTATTACTTTTTAGAGATGTATTTACTTATGTTAGTATGAGAGAGTGAGTGTATTATATATAGAAAGAACAGAAGAACTCTTGGCAGTGGCACACTGACATTAGCAATTGAACCTACTATCTCTGAGGTTGCTGAGGATGCAAGTCAGGTTCACCATCAGTATGCACTCTTTTTGGCCCTGATAATCAAAATATTTATAATTTCACTGTTACTGTCCCAACTTCTGTATGAGTGTGTAGAAGTTCTTAGCAGCCATAGCCATTCCTGAAAATACTGCTTAGTGAGTTATTTTCTGATGTTTGCAAAACAGAAACAAATGAATATAAGATATGCTTATTTTATCACCTTAACTGACTTTTAACTCAGATTGAAATTGAAATTTGTGATGTGTTCCAATTGTGTAAATTGTGTGTAAATTGAACATCTTAAAGACCAGGAAGAAGAACAAAGGAATGCTAAAGCAACCAGAAGGACAGAAATCATTAAAGTTAGGGCAGAAATAAATAAAAATGAAAATTAGAAAACCATACAAAAGATCAATGAAAGTAAATGTTGGTTCTTCAAAAGAGTGAACAAAATTGACAAACCTTTAGCCAGACACAAAAACAAAAAAGGGATAACACCCAAATAAATTGGATAGTAAATTAAAGAGGAAATATCACCACAGACACCGCAGAAATTCAACATATCATGCAAGACTTCTATGAAAAACTCTATGCCACCAAGCTAGAGAACCTGGGAGAAATGGACAATTTCCTAGATACCTACAAACTTCCAAAATTAAGTAAAGAGGAACTAGATAACATGAACAAGTTTATCATAGCTAATGAAATTGAAGCAGTTATCAAAAACCTTCCCAAGAATAAAAGTCCTGGACCAGATGGTTTTACAAATGAATTCTACAAAACCTTCAAAGAAGAACTAATACCTCTACTTTTCAAAGTCTTCCAAAAGATTGAAGACACTGGAATACTTCCTTCCAGCTTCTATGAAGCCAACATCACTTTCATACCAAAAGCACACACAAAAAAGAAAACTACAGGCCAATAACTCTGATGAACATAGATGCTAAAATATTGAACAAAATTTTAGCCAACGTGATACCGCAGTATATTAAAAAGATTGTTCATCATGACCAAGTGGGGTTTATCCCAGGGATGCAAGGTTGGTTTAATATACATAAATCAATCAACATGATCCACCACATCAATAAAAGCAAGACCTAAAACCACATGGCCATATCAATAGATGCAGAGTAAGCCTTTGACAAAACACAACATCCCTTTATGATCAAAACACTACAAAAAAATGGGAAAAGATGGAAAATTCCTGAATATAGTGGAGTCCATATATAGCAAACCTATAGCCAACATCATACTCAATGGTGCAAAACTGGAAGCATTTCCCCTCAGATCAGGTACTAGACAGGGCTGCCCACTATTACCATTCAACATAGTGTTGGAAGTTCTTGCCATAGCAATCAAGCAGGAACAAGGAATTAAAGGATAAAGATTTGAAGAGAAGAAGTCAAACTCTCCCTATTTGAAGATGACATGATAGTATACATATAAAAACCTAAGGAATCCAGAAAGAAGCTCTTGGAAATCATCAGGCAATACAGTAAGGTGTCAGGCTACAAAATTAACATACAAAAGTCAGTGGCATTCCTCTATACAAACACTAAGTTAGAAGAAGTTGAAATCCAGAAATTAATTCCTTTTACTATAGTAACAAAAATAATAAAATATGTAGAAATAAAGCTAACCAAAGAAGTGAAAGACTTTCATACTGAAAATTATGAGTCAGTACTCAAGAAAATTGAAAGAAACACAAAGATGTGGAAAGATATTCCATGTTCTTTCACTGGAAAAATTAACATCATCAAAATGAATATGCTACTCAGAGTCATATACAAATTGAGTGCTATCCCCATCAAGATCTCAACCACGGTTTTTAGGGCAATAGAATAAATGCTACAAATGTTTATCTGGAACCAGAAAAGACATATAATTGTCAAAACAATCTTGAGAAGAAAGAACAGAACTGGAGGCATAACACTCCCAGATCTCAAATTGTATTACTGGGCTATTGTCATCAAAACTTCTTGGTACTGGGAATAGACACACTGACCAGTGGAATAGAATTGAGAGGCCAGAAATAAGCCCCTACACCTATGGACATCTAATCTTTGACAAAGGTGTCCAGACTATTAAATGGGGAAAGCAGAGTCTCTTCAACAAATGGTGTTGGAAAAAATGGGTTGAAACATGCAGAAGAATGAAACTGAATCACTATATTTCACCAAATACAAAAGTAAATTCTAAGTGGATCAAGGACTTGGATGTCAGACCAGAAGCTATCAGATACTTAGAGGAAAATATTGGCAGAAATCTTTTCCGCAAAATTTTAAAGACATCTTCAATGAAACGAATCCAATTACAAAGAAGACTAAGGTAAGCATAAACCTATGGGACTACATCAAATTAAAAAGCTTCTGCACATCAAAAGAAACCACTACCCAACCCAAGAGACCCCTCACAGAATGGGAGAAGTTCTTTACATGCCATACATCAGACAAGAGGCTAATAACCAGAATATATAAAGAGCTAGCCAAACTCAACAACAAGAAAACAACCCCATCCAAAAATGGGGGGAAGACATGGACAGAATATTCACCACAGAAGAGACCCAAAAAATCTGAGAAACACATGAAAAAAATGCTCTAAGTCTTTGATTGTCAGAGAAATGCAAATCAAGACAACAATGAAATACCACTTCACTCCTGTGAGAATGTCATATATCTGAAAAGGTAACAGTAGCAAATGCTGGAGAGGTTGTGGGGTCAAAGGTACATTCCTGCACTGTTGGTGTAAATATGAATTGGTCCAGCCTCTGTGGAGAACAGTCTGGAGAACTCTCAGAAGGCTAGAAATGGACCTACCCTATGATTCTGCAATTCTTCTCCTGGGGATATATCCTAAGGAACCCAACACATCCATCCAAAATGATCTGTGTAAACATATGTACTTAACAGCACAATTTGTAATAGCCAAAACCTGGAAGCAACCCAGGTGTCCAACAACAGATGAGTGGCTGAGCAAGTTGTGGTATATATACACAATGGAATACTACTCAGCAATTAAAAATGGTGACTTCACCATTTTCAGGGGATCTGGCATGGACCTTGAAAAATTTATGTTAAGTGAAATAAGTCATAAACAGAAGGATGAATATGGGATGATCTCACTCGCAGGCATAAGTTGAAACAAGATCAGAAGAGAAAACACAAGTAGAACCTGAACTAGAATTGACATATTGCACCAAAGTAAATGATGAAATTTTTAAAAAATTGGAATTTACCTAATTGTCCTTAAAATAACTTTTAGATAAGAACTAAACTTATGGGGTCAAGTGGTGGTGCACCTGGTTAAGTGCACACATGAGTGCACAAGGATAGGTGTTCAAGCCCCTGGTCCCTACCTACAGGGGGAAAACTTCATGGGTAGTGAAGCAGGTTTGCAGGTGTCTCTGTCTCCTTCTCTATCTCCCCTTCCTCACTCAATTGTTGTCTGTCTCTATCCAGTAATAAATAAATAAATGTTTAAAAAGAACTAAATTAATTTTCATATTTTTATAACTAGGCAGCATAATCCTGAGTTTACATTTTTTGTAATGTAAGTCCACATAAAGAATTTTCAGATGCATTACATACATACAATAAATCTCACACTATCCAGTGGGATATGTTTTCCTATTATCTCACTTTATTTATTTTGTTATTATCTTTATCTATTTATTGGATAGAGACAGCTTGAAATCAAGAGAGAAAGGTTGATAGGATAAGAAACAGAGAGACAACTGCAGCACTGCTTCACCACTCACAAAGATTTCCCCCTGCAAGTGGGGACCAGAGGCTTGAGCCCAGGTCCTCGTGAATTGTAATATATGCACTCAACCAGGCACACCACCACTCGACCCTTTATACTATTTTAACCTTTTACCATTTTATTAATGTCACCGTAGTCAGAAAGGGCTTTACTGCAGAAATTTTATGAATATGTTAACGTTGCTATATTCTTTGTAGTAATGGTACCTTCACATCTGAAAATATAGTTCCCCTTTTTTCTTTCCTATTGTCTCAGAGCATGTCGACCTGTAATTTACACAAAAGCACACATGTATACACATTTACTTAGTGTACTGGTTTTCCTTTTATTTTTAAATTTTTTATTATCTTTATTTTATTTTATAGAGATAGAAATCAAGAGAGAAGGGGATGGTAGAGAGGGAGAGAGGTAGAGATAAATCTGCAGCACTACTTCACCACTTGCAAAGCTTTTCCTCTGCAGGTGGGTGCCAGGCTAGCGTGAGGGTGTTTCATCTTGGGCATGTGCTCTCTGGGTTGGAGAGAACTTGACCAGAGCCAACCTGGGCTGCTGCTTACTCAGCGATGCGGGAGAGAGACCAGGAACTCATGGAAGAGTGGGAACACAGTGCAATGCCTTTATTGATCAGAGACAACACCTTTATATATATATATCTTTAACCAGAAATGGAAATGGGAAAAGGAAATGGCTAGGAGAGAGGATGGAGAAAAGAGCATGAAGGTAGAAAGCTTCCATAGCAGCTGTTGTGAAGGTTCTAACCAGTGGGATTGACCAATGCCTTGCAGGCAGGGTGGGTCTCAGGCAAAACAATGATTATGTAAATAGACCACAGCATCAGAGCAGGGGGCCATCCGACATCTCCCCCTTTCTTTTTATCTAATGGCCATAGTATCAGGAATGCAGGGTGCTTTGTGAGGCAGGGAGTCTGATAGGATGAGGCACACCTTTGGGGTTACTACTGTTGCTCTTTGCTCAACCTCTCATTGGAGAGAGAGAGACTAACAGGACTGGACGCACCCCTCAGGTTCAAGCCCTGCCAATCTCAACCACATCCTCACAATTTCCCAACATCTCCCTCTTTCTTAATGGCCATATATAAATGGGTCAATGTCTGTAAATGACTCCATTTCTGTCAGAGGAATAGCAGTATAGGGGTGAACAGAAACCTATATTGTGCAGGCATTTCTAAAAGAACTGGAATAAGACATGAAGGGACAAGTAGGAGTGCAGCAAGAGCCAGTGTTATGTCAATGGGAGGCCTGGTGGGTGAAAAGGGGCATTTCTTGCCTCAAAGGTCATTTCCTGCCTCAGGGAATGTTTCCTGCCTCTGGGGACCTTTCCTGCTTCAAAGGGTGTTTCCTGCCTCAAAGGGCATTTCCTGCCTCTGGAGGCAGGGCCTAGAAGGCAAAGGAAGGGTGTTTCCTGTCTCTGGAGGCAGGGCCTGCAGGTGGGTGAGCATGGCCTGCCAAGCGAGAAGGGGCTATTCTGCACTGTATAGTCCCAACACAGCTGGCTTCAATGTCCATGGACTGCTGCAGGTCAGTCTTTGAGAAACCCAGCAGCATAAAGGGAAGCTGCTGTAAAGTTGTGTAAAGTGTCCAAGAGTTGTACAAGCAAATACAATAGAAGCATCAGTCCAATGCTGACAACCAGGGGAAAAAATACCAGGGGATGAAACGCTGCACATCTATCTTGATGGGGAAGGTCAGCCACCAGAATTTTGCTTCTCTGTAGAGAGTGATCTGGAACCACCAAAACATGACAGGTGAAGCAGAAGCAGGAAGGGCAGACAGCGATGGGTGAGAGAAAGGCAGTAGGAAAGTTCTGTCCTTTGGAGACTGTGAATCAGGGTCTCCAGATCGTGTCAGGTCACATCATGGGTACTGGGGGGGTGGCTGTAGTTGTGGGCGATGTCAGAGTACAAGGGTCCAAATGGATTTCTGGGGATTCTGTATGAGCAGATGCTCCTTCATGTGAAGGCTGTAATCACTTACTTGTGAAACAAAACTTGTAACAAGTTAGAAGTTTAGTGTAATTGATAACTCGATTATTATAATTGGTTTAAGTACCTTTATAATTTTGGAAGTCCTTTCTAGTATGATTTTAAGGTTTTTAAAAAGTTGGAGCTCAAGAAAATGTGGAAATGTAAGTAGAAGAACCATTGTTAGAAGCCTCAAGCATGAGAATCATTAGCATAACCATTGTGTGATGTATCATTCACCCAGGCTGGTTCTACCTCTTTAATTGAGAAGGTTCTACCTCTTTAACTGAGAGCTTTACATATCATTAGCATCTTTTCTAACTTTTGTTACACCCATTTAAGATGAAGACACACCCTAGGTGTGCGCAGGATCTTCAGACCAGATCTAGTTAAAATATATTGATTTTTAACTAATTTTTACCTTAGACCTTAAACAAACTCAGGTTACTTAGAGAGTTAACACATGTTAGTGACAATGTTTTTTTTTTTTTTTTGGTTTTCTTTTTTTTTTTTTTTTCTGGATTGTTTCTGGACATCACCAAAAATCAAGGCTGCATCCAGCATTTTTTTTTTATAAAGTCAATTAAGTTTCAGAGTACTCTGAGCAAAATGGATGATACAAAAAATCATTCAACTCACTCACTCACAAAACACAAGTGAAAACAGAAGGGATAGACAGCAACCTTAAGATATTCAGAGAGAGCGGGGGCGGGGAGAGAGAAGTGGTAAGGATGTTTTGTTTTGGGGCTCTGTGAACCAGATTATTTAGATCCTGCTATGTCACGTTATGAGTCCCGGAGGGCGTCCTACTTCAAAAAGGCCTCAAAATCCCAGCTAGGCTGGTTCTGACTGTTCCTGTGGGATTGCTGCAGGCACCCATTCCTAAAAATGTCTTCTCATAGAAGAAAGAATCGAGTCAGGAGGATAGAACTAACTACGTGTCTCCATTCTTGGGGACTGCCAAGGTTCTGGAGAAGGCTCTGCAAGTTAGAATTGCCCTTCTCTGTGGGAAACATGGGAGAGGGAATCCAGGAAGTCCCAGGGGAAATCGTCATGCATCTCCCAACTCTACGATCACAGTCATGAGGAACCAAGATGTGGCCCAGAGCAAAATGTCCCACAGATAGAAAACATGTCTCATGAAGAAAGAGTAGAGGGTTTGGGAAACCTCTTCATAAGGAGGAAGGTCGCCCATGGCAGAGGGGTCTCAGAAAAATAAAAAGAGGGAAAAAAAGAATCACAGTGCCTTCATAAAACACGAGGCTGCAGAAAGGCAAGGCCGTATACTTATCTGGGGCGCCTTCATATGTCTGCTGCTTGACTGTGAAGGTGGGGGGGGGGGTTAGGTCCCTGTTTGGGTGGCAGAATGCCAGGCTAGCTTTGCTGGAGAGAGAGACGAGGAACTCGTGGTGGAGTGGGAATGCAATGCAATGCCTTTATTGATCAGAGACAACACCTTTATATATATATATATATATATATATATATATATATATATATATATATATATATATATATTTAACCGGAAGTGGAAATGGGAAAAGGAAATGGCTAGGAGAGGGAGTTGAGAAAAGAGCGCGAAGATAGAAAGCTTCCATAACAGCTGTTGCAAAGGTTCTAACCAGTGAGATTAACCAATATCCTGCAGACAGGGTGGGTCTCAGGCAAAACGATTATGTAAATAGACCAAAACATCAGAGCAGGGGGGCTGCCCGACGGGTGGGGACCAGGGGCTCGAAACCAGGGGCTCCTTGCGCACCGTAGCATATGTGTGCTCAACCAGGTGCGCCACCGCACCTGGCTCCCTTAATGTATTGATATATATATATATATATATATATATATATATATATATATATGAAAATTTGAGTTATCAATCTATTGCATAATACTGAAAGCATAGTAGGCATTAAAACAATGGATTTTATATCAGCTGCAGAGTCCATGAGATGAGTATTTTGGTCCAAAGTCACAAATAGTGATTTACAGAATTTACTTAAACTAACTTTTAGTGTCATCTAACACAATGCTGATCCTACTCATCTTCTTTTAAGTTAACTATATCCGAAAACATGAGTCTTACTTTTATGTAAACAACACATTTCTTTTCTTCAGATATATATTCTTTATTTGTAGTTTTATTTTCAGTTTTTACAGAGGGGGTGAGGATGAGAGAGAAAAGACCCCAAGAAGCTCTCAGCTCTGGCACTGGTGAGGTTAAGGACATACAAATCCTGTGCTACTTTGTGGAGCTATTTCCCTGCCCCCTCTCCCTTTTGGTCATTTTAATAAAGTGCTATTCCAACTAAATTCTAAAGGCATACATCCAAAATCTGGATTATAGGTGTGGCTTTAACATGCAATTAATTAATGACTAAAATAAATTCAACTTAGCCAAGAAGGGAAGAATTCTAATTTACTGAAATTACTGGTGCTTGCAGGAATCAGCCACTGACTAATTTTGCTATTCTTTGAAGTCTACATATCTTAACAAGGGTTAATTTCAATATATTATGGTTGCTAGCAAGCAAACTAGTCATGGCTTTCTTAAATATCTTCATCACACAAGAATCCAAGTATTTTCAGCAAAATTGCTGCTGCTTTCTTGTTGAATGCACACATCAGATGTACCACCTCGTATTCACATGCATTTGTACTACAAGGATTATTCGCCATCCCAGTCTCAAATATAGTAGCATGTTTGACTTAGTCAACTCTCTTGGGGCCCAACCTTGAAAACAGATAAACTATAAAACACATGATAGAAACTTGTGTGATCAGTGTTTACTGAAATAAATTCAAAGTTGATTACTTTCAACAAGTAGAAAGTTGAATATATGTATTTGTGAATCCTCTGCTCCTGGAGGCCATTTTTCCCATATTGTTGCCCTTCTTTTTGTTACTATTGTTATTGTCATTATTGCTGTTGTTCTTGTTGGATACGACAAAGAAATCAAGAGAGGAGGGGAAGACAGAGAGAGGGAGAGAAAGATAGAAACCTGCAGACCTGCTTCACCATTTGTGAAGCGACTTCCCATGCAGGTGGGGACTGGGGGCCTCAAGCCAGTACCCTTCCACTTGTCCTTGCACTTCATGCCATGTGCGCTTAACCCACTGCACCACCACCTGGACCACAGTTGAGTATATTTTAACTGAATATAAAATCTTTGCAAATGAAAAGTAAACCCTGAGTTTTATTTAATTGTACTTTACGATGTAGAAAATGACCAGGTAGAATGTGCCGCTTGCAGCATTAAGTTCTCATTCGCTGAAGTGGTGCCATGACCTGTCTGTCTGTCTGTCTCTGTCTCGCTCTGTCTCTCTTTTCTCCCTTGCCCTGTGCATGAAGTAAATAGATAATCGATAAAATTTAAAATATATAGTGAAGACCTAGGAGTAAGTAGCTTAGTGCTAGTTTACATGTGCATACCTCTCTGTCTGACCCCAACATTACATAAAAACAAAAAGGGGGAAAAAAGATTGGATACACAATGGCAAACTGATGTTCTGATCTGTTTTCCTCACACAATAAAATAATTAAAAAAATAAAAAATAGCCTCTTGTCTGATGTATGGCATGTGAAGGTCTCCCATTCTATGAGGGGTCTCTTTGTTTGTGTGATAGTTTCTTTGGCTGTGCAGAAGCTTTTCAATTTGATGTGGTCCCATTGGTTTGTTTCTGCTTTAGTCTTCCTTGTAATTTGGTTTGTTTCATCAAAGATGCCCTTGAGGTTTAGGTGGGAAAGTGTTCCATGTTTTCCTCTAAGTATTTGATAGTTTCCAGTCTAACATCTAGGTCCTTGATCCATTTGGAGTTGATTTTTGTTTCTGGTGAGATAAGGTGGTTCAGTTTCATTCTTCTGCATGTTACAACCCAGTTTTCCCAGCACCATTTATTGAAGAGAGCCTCCTTCTTCCATTTAATACTTTGGGCCCCCTTGCAAAGATTGGACGTTGATAAGTGTGAGGGTTTAGTTCTGGGCTTTCAATTCTGTTCCACTGGTCTGTGTGCCTATTTTTGTTCCAGTACCAGGCTGTTTTGATGATGATGGCCTTATAATATAGTTTGAGATGTGGGAGTGTGATGCCTCCATTTCTGTTTCTTTTCATCAAGATGGTTTTGGAAATTCTAGGTGTTTTCTGCTTCCAGATAAATGATTGTAGTTTTTGTTCTATTCTCTTAAAGAAGCTTGGTGGAACTTTGATGGGTATCACATTAAATTTGTATATGGCTATGAGGAGAATATTCATTTTGATGATATTTATTCTTCTGATCTATGATCATGGGATGTCTTTCCATTTCTTGCTATCAATTTCTATTTCCTTGAATAGTGACTCATAGTTTTCAACATACAAGTCTTTCACTTCTTTGGTCAACTTTATTCCTAGGTATTTTATTGATTTTGCTGCAACAATGAATGGGATTGATTTCTGGATGTCTTCTTCTTCAGTTTTAGTGTTTGCATAAAGAAATGCCACTGATTTTTGTATATTGATTTTGTAGCCTGACACCTTGCTATGTTCATAGCAGCACAATTCATAATAGCTAAAACCTGGAAGCAACCCAGGTTCCCAACAACAGATGAGTGGATGAGTAAGCTGTGGTATATACACAATGGAATACTACGTAGCTATTAAGAACAGAAACCCACCTTTTCTGCCCCATCTTGGACAGAGCTAGAAGGAATTATGTTAAGTGAGCTAAGTCAAAAAGATAAAGATGAGTATGGGATGATCCCACTCATCAACAGAAGATGAGAAAGAAGAACAGAAAGGGAAACTAAAAGCAGGATCTGACTAAATCTAGAGTAGGGCACCAAAGTAAAAACTCTATGGTGAGGGGGAAGGTGGACATTCAGCTTCCCGGGGAGGTGGGGAGGAGAGGGAGATGGGACACAGTCTTTTGGTGGTGGGAATGGTGTTTATGTACACTCTTATTAACGTGTAGTCATATAAACCACTATTTGATTAATATGAGAGGGGAAAAATTGCTCGTATGTCTCAAAGTTTTTAAAACACAGACTGAGTCTTTTTAATACATAGGCTGAGTCTTTGATATGCTGACTCTCTCAAAAGTCTAGACCAGCTAGAACAGAAGCAGCCGGTGGCACAACTATATACAAGATGCTGGGTATTATACAGCAAACCCTAACAAAGGGACTTTTCAAAGTGATCCCAATTACCAAATAATGTGATAACAATAATTATCCATTGTCTTCTTGAATCCTAAGACAGCAGGAACATCACATTTCCACTATAGAGCCTATATTTTCCCCAGTCCTGGAACCTTAGGGTGGGGCCCACTTTCCTGTATGCTTCTCTCACTTCATATCAAATAATGGTGCATCCACCAATCACAACCTAATCAATGCAACGAGTGCCACCCCAGCATGCTTGACTTCAGACTGTGTCCAGAGATTTCAAGTGTGGAATGACAACCCTTCAGCTTCACCACTTGGGTGAGACCTTTCCTTTCATAGTATTCTCTAATTCCATTCCAGGTGGTCCACTCCCAAAAAAAGTCCCCAAACCTAGATATAGACCAGGCCCTCTGAGATAGAGAATATGTTCACACATGTCCAAAAATTAGGGCAAAATATATACCTGAAAGCAGAAGTACACAAGAGTCTGCAGAGAGTACCCCCCAACACTTCATCTGCACTATTCCAGCCTTTAGGTCCATAATTGTTCAACAATTTGTTTGGCTTTGTATGTTAACTCTTTTTTCAGCCACCAGGTCCCAGATGCCAGCATGATGCCAACCAGACTTCCCTGGACTGATGACCCCACCAATGTGTCCTGGAGCCCCACTTCCCCAGAGACCCTCCCTACTAGGGAAAGATAAAGGCAGTTTGGGAGTATGGATTGACCGGTCAATGCCCATGTTCAGTGGGGAAGCAATTACAAAAGCCAGACCTTCCACCTTCTGCAACCCACAACTACCCTGGGTCCATACTCCCAGAGTGCTAGAGAATGGGAAAGGGGAGGGATGGGATAGGGCGATCAGGTGTTGGGAATTGTGTGGAGTTGTAAGCCTCCTATCCTACGGTTTTGTTAATGTGTCCTTTCTTAAATAAATAAAAAAATAAGATAAAAATAGCAAGGGTGTCTATAAATATTTGTGGGCTTATAAGGTGCAATATTAAATCAAAGTGTCCAAAAGTCCTCACTTTCTAATAATTCTATCTGGAAAGCAACTGTACCAACAAACCTCTAATGTATGCACAGAATTACCAAACACAAATGCAGAATTCTGGAGGTCTACCACAGCTTATCAAAATCTAGTTCAGAATATTACAAGGCTTTGTAATATAAGGTTTAGTCTAAAAACTGAAGCATTAATAAACACCAATTATAATTATCCTGTCTTTTATTACTCAAACTAGACCCTTTCAAATATTAAAGATGGCATCACTAATAATTATGTCAAAAAGTAATTGATGTGAATTGCAAATGCCAGGGAAAGAATTTTATAAGAGAAGAATGTCATACCTTGGAAAACAGAAAAGTTAGCAAAAACATACCTTCAAAATTAAAGTGATGTGTTCTTATACTTTAATAAATAAACTAAACTCCTGAATGTATAACCTCATATAAATAACACTCACTGGTATGTTAAAACAGACATGCTTTCCATGTCAGAATTCGTTTAACTAGTATGAATTCATGGTAAGCTGACTGTAATGTAATTCCTAAGCTATTTTCCCTATTTTGGGTTGTCATTTATATTCATTTCATAGCCTCACAATTAACCAATAATTTGCACTTCAAGTCTGCAGTTTTCTTCATTATTCTGGAAGGGTTGTTTTTCAATGTATGACTCTCTTAAAAATAGTGAAAAACAGGGGTCGGGTGGTAGCACAGTAGACTGATCACATGTGGGGCGAAGCTCAAGAACCGGCTTAAGCATCACGGTTCGAGCCCCTGCTCCCCACCTGAAGCAGAGTCGTTTCACAGATGGTGAAGCAAGTTTAGGTGTCTATCTTATCTTTCTCTCCCCCTCTCTGTCTTCCCCTCCTCTCTCAATTTCTCTCTGTCCTACCCATCAACAATGACATCAATAACAATAGTAATAATAGCCACAACAACAATGAAGGGGAGGGGGTAACAGAAGAAACACAATGGCCTCCAGAAGCCATGGATTCGTGGTGCAGGCACCGAGCCCCTGTGCTAACCCTGGAGGCAAGAAAAGGAAATAGACAAGGACATGACCAAATAAATAATGCACTAAATGAGTAAAAGTAAAACTCATAGTAAGACAACAACAAAATGGAAATTGTATGAATGCTTATCCAGAAAAAAAAGAAATAATATAAATACCACTATGGGCACCTTATATATTAAAACAATATTAACTGGACATGTAAAGTAGCATTTTACAAAATAATTTGAGAATCAGATGACACGGGCAATTAACTAGAATATTTAAATGACCAAGTCGGACTCAACAATAAGTCAGAAACAAAATTTTTTTTTTTCCTCCTCCAGGGTTATTGCTGGGCTCGGTGCCTGCACCATGAATCCACCGCTCCTGGAGGCCATTTTTTCCCCCTTTTGTTGCCCTTGTTGTAGCTTCGTTGTGGTTATTATTATTACCGTTGTTGACGCAATTCATTGTTGGATAGGACAGAGAGAAATGGAGAGAGGAGGGTAAGACAGAGAAGAGGAGAGAAACACAGACACCTGCAGACCTGCTTCACCGCCTGTGAAGCGACTCCCCTGCAGGTGGGGAGCCGGGGGCTTGAACCGGGATCCTTACTCCGGTCCCTGCGCTTTGCGCCACATGCGCTTAACCCACTGCGCCACCGCCCGACCCCCCAGAAACAAATTTTAAGCATTTAACTAATCAAGTCAATGCAGAAACAGTTTCATAAATAAATCCTGAACTCCAGTCAGCTACATCAATGAGTGTTATCAAACATATAAGGAGAGAGAGTCGGGCTGTAGCACAGAGGGTTAAGTGCGGGTGACACAGAGTGCAAAGACCAGTGTAAGGATATCAGTTCGAGCCCGCGGCTCCCCACCTTCAGGGGAGTCACTTCACAAGCAGTGAAGCAGGTCTGCAGGTGTCTTTCTCTCCTCCTCTCTGTCTTCCCCTCCTCTCTCCATTCCTTTCTGTACTATCCAACAACGATGACAACAATAATAATAACTACAACAATAAACAAAAACAAGGGCAACAAAAGGGAATAAATAAATAAATATTAAAAACTTAAGAATAACAACAAAAAAACATATAAGGAGCAAGAGACATACCAGAATCAAATGGACATTCCCACCGACAGTACAGGAGGGATCCTTTGTCCCCACAAACTCTCCAGCACTTGTTACTGCTTTCGTTGTTTTGATGTATGACATTCTCACAAGGGGGAGGTGATGTATCATTGTCTTTATTTGCATTTCTCTGATAATCAGTGATCTGGAGCAAGTTTTCATGTGTCTGTTGGCCTTTTGTCTCTCTCCTGTAGTGAATATTCTGTTCATATCCTCTCCCCACTTTTGACTTGGGACATTTGTTTTTGTTACCGAGTTTGATGAGCTCTTCATATATTTTGTTTATTAGCCTCCTGTTGGATGCATGGCATGTCAAGATCTCCCGTTCTGGGAGAAGACTCTTTGTTTGGGTGATGGTCTCTTTTGCAGTGCAGAACCTTTTCAATTTGTTATAATCCCACTGGCAATAGAGTAAAATGTCAGGCTAAAATATTAACGTACAAAAGTCAGTGGCAATGGACTCACTGATGATAACTAAATCAATAAAAAAATAAATACAGCTCAGACTGTGTCCAGAGACTTCAGGTGTGGAACGACAACCCTTCAGCTTCATTACTCGTGTGAGACCTTTCCTTTCATAGTATTCTCTAATTCCATCCCAGGTGGTTCACTTTCTAACAAAGTCCCAAAACCTAGATATAGACCAGGTTCTGTGAGAGAGAGCATATGTTCACACTTATCCATAAACTAGTGCAAAATATATACCTGAAAGCAGAAGTATACTAGAGTTTTCAGTGAGTATCCCCCCCAATACTTCCTCTCCACTATTCCAACCTTTGGGTCCATGATTGTTCAACAATTTGTTTGGCTTTGTGTGTTAACTCTCTTTTCAGCCACCAGGTTCCAGATGGCCATCAGAATGCCAGCCAGGCTTCCCTGGACTGAAGATCCCGCCAATATGTCCTGGAGCTCCGCTTCCCCAGAGACCCACCCTACTAGGGAAAGAGAGAGGCAGACTGGGAGTATGGACTGACCAGTCAACATCCATGTTCAGCGGGGAAGCAATTACAGAAGCCAGACCTTCCACCTTCTGCAACCCACAGCTACCCTGGGTCCATAGTCCCTGAGGGACAGAGAATGGGAAAGGTATCAGGGGAGGGGATAGGATATAGAGATCGGGTGGTGGGAGTTGTGTGGAGTTGTACCCCTCCTATCCTACGGTTTTGTTAATGTCTCCTTTCTTAAATAGAAAAGAAATAATATAAGCACAAGGACCGGCATAAGGATCCCGGTTCGAACCCCGGCTCCCCACCTGCAGGGGAGTCGCTTCACAAGCGGTGAAGCAGGTCTGCAGGTGTCTAGCTTTCTCTCCTCCTCTCTGTCTTCCCCTCCTCTCTCCATTTCTCTCTGTCCTATCCAACAACGACAACAACAATAATAACTACAACAATAAAACAACAAGGGCTACAAAAGGAAATAAATAAATAAAATAAATATTTAAAAAAAAAAGAAAAAAAAAAGAAAAGAAAAGAAATAATATATAAGAAGGTAATAGTCTCCATAAGTGTCTCAGGACAATACCAGCTCCCCCCACCGCCACCGCCACACATACTCACACTCATACTCACACAGTTCTACCCAAAGATGCTAAATAAGCAGTAAGGAGTTAGCTGTCCACTCAAGGCGGGATTCCTCTTGACCTCTGTCATATTCTTACCAGATTTCTCTTTGATTTCTTGTTTGTTTCAAGAAAGCTGCAATTCTTCCTGACTACAAAGTGAGACTATAAATAGTATATTGAGAATCAGCTTGTACTCTCAAAAATTGATATTCCTGAGCATTTTATTGCATTAAGTAATACTGTTTACCATATATTTTACTTTGAAATACAGTGGTCTGCATAACAGGTTTTTTTTTTTTTTGCAGAAGACAGATTATTGACTTATAGTCTTAAAATATTCTAAATTTAAATCATACCTCTCTAGTATGTATTATCCCTGCATCTTATTTTTCACGCTTACCAAGTTGCTCACAATTTTATCTGAAATAATGCCATTTCCATAAGGTTGCTACAAGAGTTGGTTGGAGTGAAGAAAATACATCAGATAACAAAATATATAGCAAAAGGACTATTTTATAAGTATTCATTACCATCCCTGTGTCACCATGATATCACACACCCATATCACACACTGTGAAGACCCTTCTTATTGATTTTCCTATCAGATTTATAATAGTGGAAAAAAGCATGGAACATGACATGCAACTGCTATAAGGAAACTGTTATCAGTTAGGGAGAACTTCCTTCACAGCTTATTAAAAACAATCTTACCCACTGCTGTCTAATTTGAACTTTGAAATTTTTCCATCTCTTTACATTACATAAATCGGTGATATTTCTAACATATATTTGATAATTTCAGACATTCAGAATTCTATATCTGGGAAGATATAAATGGGAGACATTTTTCATCAAATTACACAAATGTGTGCTTCCAGACAGACCAAGAGAGCTCAGTTACTAATGTTATCACTAATTCATAATCACTGCTTACACAGACACACAGCCCCAAAACTTTCCCCAATACCACGGGACTTGGGACTGGAACCTGGGTTTCTTGTGTGGTTAAGCAGGTACAATTCGAATAAGTTATGTTACTACTCCCTTAAATGGATTGTTTGTTTTATGACATATTTATTATATTTTTTACTCCTATGAGTCCAGATTATCATTCTGGACTATCCAATGCCAGGAACCTTGCTCAGTATCTCATGCTTATGAGTACAAAGCCCTAGTCACCATTTGAGTTACCTTTAAACTTATTTATTTATTTAAATTGTATAAGTGACAATATTGATCCACAAAATTATGAGATAACTGGGGTACAATTCCGCACTGTTCCTACCACCAGAGTTATGTATCCCCACTTGCAGATATGGGTTGGCTATTATTTATATAACTATCTGTCTGTATTTACATATATCTGCCCATTTTGTCTATGGTCTTGCCCTCTCTTCCTTTCTAACTCACAGCTACACCAATGACTACTTCCAGATTTTCCTTTCTTATTCCTCTTCTCTCTTCGGGTCCTAATGGAATTGAGTTTTAGAGTCCACTAGTCATCTTCGCCCAACATTTCTATTTCCCCCCTTTCTTTTCTCTTTTTTTTCTTTTTTTTTTTTTAAAGCTTGCTGGGAGTTTCACCCATCTGGTTCCAGCTTCTTCTTCTTCTTTTTAGTTCTTATTTATAAAATGGAAACATTGACAAAAACCATAAGTGGGGTACAGCTCCACACAATTCCCACCACCAGAACTCCATATCCCATCCCCTCCCCTGATAGCTTTCCTGTTCTTTAACCCTCTGGGAGTATGAACTCAAGGTCATTACGGGGTGCAGAAGGTGGAAGTTCTGGCTTCTGTAATTGCTTCTCCGCTGAAATCTGGGCATTGGCAGTTCGATCTATACTCCTAGCCTGTCTCTCTCTTTGCCTAGTGGGGCAGGGTTCTGGGGAAGCAGAGCTCCAGGACACAAATATGGGAAAGGCGTATAAATACTGTTGACTGTAACCCCATTGATTTGATCTGATCTGGGCCCCATATTCAACGTTTATAGTCCTGTCTTTATCTGACAAGCCTAGACGTACTCCCCACTGTTACAGTGTTGAGTGATGTGTCGTATCCAAACCAGAACTGGGTTCATGGGGGTCTGCCTTCTTTCGACCTTTCTACTAGACTTCCAAGTCTATTTGGTCTAACTCTAGTTGATCAGGGGATTTATGTTGGCTTATTTAGGCCCTTCTGCTAGGCTCTCAGGCTTATTAGGTCTAAATCTGATCACAGAGGGCTAGTGAGCACTTTCACTTTGAGTTATATAATTATCCCTTGCTTATGGCTACATAGACAGTTGTACCCAATACCGTAGGCTCTAGCCTGTATCTAAAATCCGTAACTTTGATAGCTAATGTGTCCTCTGAAATGGAGTTAGGTAGTCCATGTGCTAGGAAGACGTCACCAAATGAGAGGAGTTGGGAGACGTCTCAGGTTTGGCTCCTTTGACAACAATCCACAGTTAACAAGTCAGTACAGCATAACAGGACCTGGCAGCCTGTGTAGCACTGATTTAGTTGAGGTCAGAAGAGGCAGTGTGACAGTAAGGAATCAGAGAGAAGAAATATCAAAAAATATATATATATATGAACGTAATCCTAGAGGTCCCAGGACTAGGTGAAATAAGGATCTTAAAGAAAATGGGGAAGGTTATTTGTAGTCTTAGAAAGAGTTTAAAATAGCGATAGTTAATTACTATTATTATTATTATTATACTAAATCAGTTAGGGATTTATTTTCTATGAAAATCCAATGGTTAGGATCTACAGTAATATAATTGACCTCACTATGTTTTGTGCTCTTTGGGGTATTCTACTGATCTCGGCATTTTAGAAATTGACAGGGCCAAGTGGCATTGACCTATGTGGCCTAAGGTTGTAGGTGAATTAGATATTTAAAAAACTATGTATACGAATATATTTTCAGAGCCTTTTATGTTGCCTTGACTACTGCTGTGAGTGCTGGGGATAGGTACCATCCTCTGCCAGAGCTCTACATTCTTTGGGTTTAGTTTCAGTCCTACAACCCTTCTCACCCTAACCAAGTGCTCAAGCACCAGCCTGAGCCTGTAGCACTTCTGTGGATGTCGGTTGTAGTCGGTGAGTTTTGTTAAGTCTGATACTGGTTATCTTTGGGATGAGTCTGTTCTCTTCACTCTTATTTCATGACCTACCAGAAGTCCCTGAAACATAATTCTAAAAACACAGTATACATCAGCATTTATCTAAACCTGTACTTTAGTTTTCTACCATATGTGTAATAGTGCAGTATATTGCTATTCCTTTCTTTCTTTCTTTCCTTTTTTCTTCCTGCCTTTTCTTTACAGGAGTACTCTTCAGCTCTAGCATATGGAGTCAAGGAGGATTGAACCTGGAATTTTGGAAGCTCAGGCATGAAATTCTTTTCTCTCTTTTTTTTTTTTTTTTTGTCTCCAGGGTTCTTGCTGGGGCTCGCTGCTTACACTATGAATCCACTGCTCCTGGAGGCTTTTTTTTTTTGTAATTTTTTTTTTTATAAAAAGGAAACACTGACTAAACCATAGGATAAGAAAGGTACAACTCCACATAATTCCCACCACCAGAACTCCGTATCCCATCCCCTCCCCTGATAGCTTTCTTATTCTGTAACCCTCTGGGAGTATGGACCCAAGGTCATTGTGGGGTGCAGGAGGTGGAAGGTCTGGCTTCTGTAATTGTTTCCCTGCTGAACATGGGTGTTGACTGGTTGATCCATACTCTCAGCCTGTCTCTCTCTTTCCCTAGTGGGGAAGGGGTCTGGAGAAGCAGAGCTACCTGGAGGCTATTTTCCCCCTTTTGTTGCCCTTGTTGACTATTGTTGTTATTACTATTGCTGTCATTGTTGCTGGATAGTACAGAGGAAAACTAAAAACTTCTGAACTTTTGAACTCTGTATGTTACTGGTACAATGCCACAGAAATGTGATTTTAGCTAATCAGCTCACAGCTCAGTAATTGCCCGCGATAAAGGAAGCGGGTCACATGCATCTCACAGTTCTTGGCACTGAAATGGAGCTTGATGGCACCTTTTTTTTAAAAGCATTGGCACTAACCCTTGCCAGTGTTCCTTGTTTGCCATAGTAGTTGACACTTAAAAGACTGTAGTATTTGTTTACTTTGCTTATTGGAAAAACAAAGTTGGCACAATTCAAAATAGATTTTAAAAAATCTTAGGAACTGGGCAGTAGCACAGCGGGTTAAGCTCAGGTGACTGCAAAGCGCAAGGACCGGTGTAAGAATCCCCGGAGCCCCAGGCTCCCCACCTGCAGGGGAGTCGCTTCACAGGCGGTGAAGCAGGTCTGCAGGTGTCTGTCTTTCTCTCCCCCCCTCTGTCTTCCCCTCCTCTCTCCATTTCTCTCTGACCTATTCAACAACAATGACATCAACAACAACAACAATAATAACTACAACAAGGGCAACAAAAGAGAATAAAGAAGTAAATAAATATTTGAAAAAAATGTTAGGAACTTAGAGTTAACTTTGCTGTTTCTTCAGGAGGAAGAATAACATTGAGTATCACACTGATGTTTTATTCCACTTTGGTCTTCCATGACTGCTCAGTCACACCCGTATTCACGTGGACTTGCATGGCCTCCTCACGGGGATCTTATCTCTAAATTTGCCTTCCCTATCTCAGCATCTCTGACTGGCGTCGTCTAATCGTGTTATGCCTGTTGATATTTATTCTGCATGCCATTTCTGCTTTCCCAGCTCTCTGATGGTCACCTCTGCGTAATCTTCGCCATTACCAGACTAGACAAATGAAATTATCACAGTAAATTGGTCAGGTTGAGGTGCTGACTCTGCTCAAGAATCGGCGTCTCTCTAAAGTATATAGCGAAAAAATTAAACGGATAAACAGAGATCGGTCTTAAAAGTATGTTACCAGTAATGGCTCAAGGCATGCCTGGTTTTGTACATGTTTTATGTTAACAAGGTGTCTGCTTAAACCTTAGGGGTAATCAACAAATAAAGATCTTATGATTAAACCATAAATAAGATATTTTTTAATGATTTAGTAGAAGAAAACGTCATTGCCTTGATTTCAACAGGACAGAGTTCATATCCAAGCTCCATCACAGAATTAGAGGAATGTCTTTTTTTTAACTTCATTAATTTATTGGATAGAGACATCCAGAAATACAGAGGAAGGAGAAAATAAAGAGAGAGAGACAGAGAGACCCCTGCAGCACTGCTTCATCACTCATGAAGCTTTCCCCTGCAGGTGGGGACTGAGGGCAGGGCTTGAACCTGTGTCCTTGGGCTCTGCAACATGTGCTCTCAACTTGG
The DNA here is from genome assembly GCF_950295315.1 of Erinaceus europaeus. Classification (NCBI taxonomy): domain Eukaryota; kingdom Metazoa; phylum Chordata; class Mammalia; order Eulipotyphla; family Erinaceidae; genus Erinaceus; species Erinaceus europaeus. The sequence continues at coordinate 10,126,083 of NC_080165.1, forward strand.
TGTGTCACCACCTCACGCAAAGTTGTATCTTCTCATCCATACACCTCACATAGAGGAGTACCTTCTCATCCATACTTCCTTGGATTTAGTAAGCCTTCAAAGATTATTTTTAGGATTAAATCAGATTTTTTTGTATGTCAAATGTCCTGTCTTTAGTTGACATTAATGAAAGTACACTGTCATTACTGCCTCTGCTGTTTAATTCCTTTGATAACTTCATATGCTTTTTCTGAGTCTATGCTACACCTTTCCCCAGAAGAAAAATCTAGCGTGTTTATCTTCTTTTCAGAAATTAGTGAAATGGAAGGAAGAGTAAAGAGGATAAAGAAAGGAAGGAATGGGGTGTGGGGCTTGGAGATGGGGGAGAGGGTGGTGGCTGACCCAGTTAAGTACAAATAACATTAAACACAAGCACCCACGCAAGGATCCGGGTTCCAGACCCCGCTCTCTACCTGCAGGGAGGATGCTTCACAAGTAATGAAGCAGGTCTATAGGTGTCACTTTTCTCTCTCCCTCTCTATTGCTCCCTCCCTTTTTGGTTTCTCTCTGTCCTATCAAACAAAAAAAGAAGGAAGAAAAAAAATGTGGATTCATAGTGCTGGCACTGAATCCCAATGATAACCATCGAGGCAAAAAAAAAAAAAAGAAGAAGAAAGAAAGATAGAAAAAGAATCCTTTCATAGGATTCTCTAATTTCATTCCAGGTGGTTCACTTCCTAACAAAGTTCCAAAACCTAGATATAGAGCAGGTCCCGTGAGATGGGGCATATGTGCACATGTATCCATAAATTAGGGCAAAATATAGACCTGAAAGCAGAAGTACACAATAGTCTGCAGTGAGTCAGTATCAAGTTCCTAATGAAATAGTGTCTACTTAGACTTAGATACCCTCCTCACCTACTTCCTATTACACTTCCCTCACTCACTCTAAAACTAACCTTATCAAAGCAAGGACTGCAAAAGCTGAATAAGGGCAAGAGACTGGCATACTTTAGCGATGACTTTTTAGTCACTATCAGGTCACCCCATCAGCTGGGGCCCTATTAGGGGAGTTCTGAGATTCCATGATGGGCCTAGACCTCGATTAAATCCTTCTCTCCATTGTTACTGGTCATCTCTTATCAGGAACAACAAAACAGACTTCTTTGTGGGCCCCAAATAGGACCTTGCCCTAAACTTGGATCAACAACAGTAGAGAATGTTCCATCCTCTGAAGTTCTGGTGGTGGGAATTGTGTGGAGATGTAACCCTCTTATCCTATGGTTTTGTCAATGTTTCCTTTTTATAAATGCAATTTAAAAAAAAGCAGAAGGAAGGAGGGGTTATAAAAATTAAAATGAATGAAAATATATGTAGATTATAGAAAAGAGATTAGATATATTATAGATAAACTGAGTGATAGATGATAGACAGATATAGATGTATAGAAACTTTATAGGTTGCTATGTGTGTATCTCCTGCTAAGGAATTTTTTTTTTTGAAGATTAGCTCCTGTATTTGAAGGATGACAGATATCCTACCCATATTCACAGTGTGCTACCATGAACCATTACGAGTAAATTCCTTTTTGTTTTTGAATTCCTTATTCTATGTCTTTAGGTATGTCTGAGGATTTTAAAAATACAACACTACAACATTTCAAAAATATTTCCACATAAAAATTAAAATGTTGCAAAATGACTTGCAATGGAAAATATCTTACATTTTGCCCCATGGTTCTTTTATGTCTCTAAGCTAAATCTACTCCATTAAATATTTCATCTGATATATGAGTATTTCTTAATGGTAATTCTATCCCTTTTTCGGCAATGCTGGGAATTTTATCACTCTGGATTGGCGTTTTCAGATGGGAAAGAAGAGAGACATCATGGTATTGAACTTTCCTCCCATGCGGTGGAGGCTTGACTTGAACCTGGATGGCGTGCATAGCAAAGCTGGTGAACCATCCAGCAGAGCTATTTGGCCAGACACTCACTATTATTTTAATGACAGTCCTGTATGCAACTATCTATATTACTTATCCATGCCACCATTCCTATGTTGTATTACTTTTCATCCCAATTGTCATATCATTACTTTTAGTGTCATTATTTTTCATTTTCATAAAGATTCATAGTTTTGTTACTCTCACCTATGTAGTTTGCTATAGTTCCTGTTCTCAATTTCTACCTTCAGAGTAATAAACAGTTGCAGAGAACCCATGATTTGAATCATAAGATTTCTAAGATAGTTATGATGTTTTCTTTCATATACAGAATATAAGGGTTTTAAAACTACAGGGATTCGGGTGGTAGTGCAGTCGGTTAAGCACACTTGGTGCAAAGCACAAGGACCGGATCCCCCTTCAAGGCCCGGCTCCCCACCTCAGGGAAGTTGCTTCACAGGTGGTGAAGCAGGTCTGCAGGTGTCTCGCCTTCTCTCCCCCTCTCTGTCTTCCCCTCCTCTCTCCATTTCTCTCTGTCCTATCTAACAATGACAACATCAATAACAACAACAATAATAACTACAACAATAAAAAACAACAAGGGCAACAAAAGGAAATAAATAAATATTAAAAAAAGAAGAAGTAGGCAGTGGCAGTCCTTTGTCTACATTTAGCCTGGTCTTTCTTAATCTATTTCAACAGAAAATATGAAACAACAAACCAAATAAACAAGCAAAAAACAAATTTTAAGTAAGCAAAAGGGGATGGTTCAGAAAGCATAAAATGTATGCAAAAAGGTATTCTTTCCTGAGGCTCCAAGGGCCCGGGTTCAATTTTCTGTACCACTAAGTGTTGGTATGCTTCTAAAAACCCCTTCTGTTTCATTAGTTTAATCCCCCCTGCTTAACACTATTCTATTTACATAACCACTTCATTCTATTTACATAACCTCTGTTAACAAGCACCACCTTCCCTCCAGGGCATTGGTGGTTTAGTGGTAGAATTCTCACCTGCTCCACCCCCTCTCCTTGTCATACCCTGATTTTCACCAGTCACTTTTCTCTCCACCCTCTCTGCATCGCATCCTGTTCCCACCCTACTGGGCTAGTATATTTATAAGGACAAGATTGTAGTTTTTAGTTTAGTTTAGCTTAGCTTGGTACAGATTGCGCTGCATCCTGCATGAATAAAGAGATACTGCATACAACCCAGCCATGAGTCCCGGGTCGTCTGTTACCCTCCCGTGAAGCCAGCCAGCTGAACACAACATAATGGCGCCTACAATGTGGGACCGGACCTGCGCAACTCCCAGATAAGTGAAGACTTTGCCTACCTATGCACTATGGTCTTCTCTTCTACTTACGAAGAGGTTTGCCAAAGCCTCTACTGTTTCATCATGAGACAGTTACTCTGTCTCTGGAACATTTTGCTTTGGGCCACACTTTGGTTCCCTGACCGGGAACTTTGGTTTCTTGTGACCCTAATCATAGAGCTTGGGAGATGCACTGTGATTTCTCCTTGGACTTTCTGATTCCCTCTCCCATGTTTCCTGAGGAAAAGGACTACATTTTGCTCCGGGCCACAATTTGGTTCTATATGACCATGATCATAGACCTTGGGATATGCATGGAGATTTCCACTGGGACCTTCTGGACTTCTTCTCGCATGTTTCCCATGGAGAAGGACTACTCTAATTTGAGGAACGTTCTCCAGTACCCTGGCAGTCCCCAAGAATGGAGACACGTGGTTAGTTCTACTCTCCTGATTGGATTCTTTCTTCGATGGGAAGACACTTTTTAAAATGGGTGCCTGAAGTAATCCAGCAGGAACAGTCAGAAGCACCCTAAATGGAATTTTGAGGAGCTTTTTGGGCTAGGATGCCCTCCGTGGACTCATGATACTACATGGTGAGATCTGCATAATCTGGTTCAAGTTGCGTTTCGTAAGAGAGTGATTTGAATGACTGAATTTTTGCTTGACATTGACTTAAAAAAAATGCTGGATGCAACCATGATTTCTAGAGACATCCAAGAAACAATCCAAAAAATTGTTTTTTCCTCCTTTGATTTCTTTTTTTACGTCTTGACATAAATCTGAAATGTTTAATCCTCAAAATGGTATGAGTTATGGGTAGGGCCGATAGTGCAATGATTATGTTAATTATTGTCATGCCTGAGGCTTCTACCATGGTTCTTCTGTTTACCTTTCCACATTTTATTGAGTTTAAACTGTTTAAACAACCTTAAAATCATACTAGAAATGACTTCCAATTATAATGGAGTTATCAATTATAGTAAACTTCTAATCTGCTACAAGTTTTGTTTGACAAATAAGTGAATTTTAGCCGTCAAGTCTTCACATGAAAAAGCATCTACTCAAATGGAATTCCTGGAAATCCTGTTCTCTGACATCGCCCACAAGATGGAATGACTACAACACACCCCCAGAAACCAATGATGTGACCTGGCACGACCTGAAGAAACAGATTCACAGACTCCAAAGATCACTCTTTACATAAAAGCAGAATTCTGGTGGCCAACATTCCCCATTGAGACAGAAGTGCAGCATTTCATCCCCTGGCATTTTCTTCCATGGTCATCTACTTTGGACTGACACCTCCATCGGACTTACTGGTACATGCTGACTGTGTTTCTCAAAGAATAACTTCAGCCAGTTGCCTTGAGACATTATAGACCATGTCCCCTTGCCTGCAGGCTCTTTCCCCAGAGGTAGAAAACTCCCCCTCCTTATTAGGTTATGTCCACAGAGGCAGGAAATGCCCTTTGGGATAAGAGATGCCCCAGAGGCATGAAGCATTCCCAGAGGCAAGAAATGCCCTTTCACCTGCTAGGCCTTGCCCTTTGAGGCAAAAAAACGTTCCCCTTGGCATGACACTGGTTACTCCTGCTCGCCTATTTTGTTTTCCATGTCTTATGCCAGTTCTTTTGAAAATGCCTGTACGATATAGGTTTCTATTCACCCCACAATCCTCATACTATGGCCATTAGTTAAAAAGAAAGGGGGAATTGTTGGTATGCTTCTAAAAGCCCCTTCTGTTTCATTAGTTTAATCTCCCCTGCTTAACACTATTCTATTTACATAACCACTTCATTCTATTTACATAACCTCTGTTAACAAGCACCACCTTCCCTCCAGGGCATTGGTGGTTTAGTGGTAGAATTCTCACCTGCTCCACCCCCTCTCCTTGTCATACCCTGATTTTCACCAGTCACTTTTCTCTCCACCCTCTCTGCATCACATCCTGTTCCCACCCTACTGGGCTAGTATATTTATAAGGACAAGATTGTAGTTTTTAGTTTAGTTTAACTTAGCTTGGTATAGATTGCACTGCATCCTGCATGAATAAAGAGATACTGCATACAACCCAGCCATGAGTCCCGGGTCGTCTGTTACCCACCCGTGAAGCCAGCCCATCGAAAACAACAACTAAGTCCAAGCTAAGCATTGCTCTGTTAAAACAAAAAATCAAAAATCAAAAATAGATCAGTCTAATTTCCTTTAAATCTTTCATGTTCAAATCTTCTGTGTACCATGTGTTATTCTGGGAGAAACATAAGATGCTGAGAAAATAAGTATTCAGTAGATAGCTGGACAGTCACAGAGGCTGGTTTTGCTGTTTCAACAAACCAGCCATAAAAGAGTAATACATGAACTGGTTCCAGAAAGACAAGGAAAGAGGCAGTAGGTAGTAAACAGAGAGATCAAAACTTGGCTTATGAAAAAGAGGAAATAAAATGGAGCATATGTTTTCCCAAAACCCATTGCTGAATAAATAAATAAATAGGTAAGTTTTCCCCCAAGAAGAAGTTTTCTAATTCTTACCTGACAATTTTTACTTTTTATTGTTTCCCCAAGGAAAGTGACAAAGGTTTAAAGTCATTTAAAGACAGCTTAAACCTGAGAATGACATCCTCCTTTCAGCACTGGAACTAAGCCAAAGAATTTTAGTCCCACAAGGTCACAAAAGGTAACAGCATTGCTATGTGTACAGTATATCAGATTTCCATTTATGAGTTTTGACACATTATTCTTAGGTTTGAAAATATTTAGCATTCTTCTAGTATTGTTTTTGGAGACAGGAGAAAATATAGACATTTCTTATTAAGTTCAAGTTTTGTGAAAAAGAAATAACTACCTGAGATCAGAAATGAGAACGTTGGATGCTAGGGAATGTGGGAGAGACACATCTCACCTGAAGATGCAAGAGAAGTAAGAATTTTAACACTTAGTTTGTAATGGAAGGATAGTTAGCTTAGCATTAAATCATAAACGGCAAGATAATGCAGAAAAAGAAAAATACATTGTGGGGCCAGGCAGTGGCACACCTGGTTGAACGCTCACATTACAGTGTGAAAAAATGCAGGTTCAAGTTCCCTGATCCCCACCTGCAGGGGGAAAGCTTCATGAGCAGTGACGCCGTGCTGCAGGTGTCTCTGACTCTCTTTCCCTCTCTGTCTCCTCTTCACCCTCAGTTTCTCTATGTCTCTATCCAATAATAAAAGTAAGTAAATAAATAGATAACAACAAATAGAATATATCAGAATGATTTCAAGGGAAAACCTGAAGAAAAAAAATGTAAGAAAGCAGGTGAAAGTCTTGTTCTGATTGGTCATTTCTAACAACTTATGGTCTTTAACAGTACAATATTTGCAAAGAATGATCTAAATATGTAAATAAGCACATATACTATAAATATACACACATCAATGCAAATACATAGGTAATTTCATGAATAATACATAATGCCATATGCATAAAGATAGTATTTTTAAAAACTAACTTTCAAGAAAATGTACAATATATGAGTGCAGAATGTACTTATAGTAGCTCCAGAATAAATACAGTATATAATATGCAGAAGTATGTACTACGTAATATAAATAAACACAATTAAAAACTTTATATGGGGGCCAGGCAGTGATGCACCTGGTTGAACACACACTACAGTGCACAAGGACCCAGGTTCAAACCCCTGCTCCCTACCTGGGCAGTTTCACGAGTGGTGAAGCAGGGCTGCAGGTGTTTCTCTATATCTCTCCCTCTCTGTCTCCCCTCCTCTCTTGATTTCTCTCTGTCTCTATCTAATAACATAAACAAATACAAATTTTTAAAAACTTTATATGGTGTGTGTATGTGACATATAAATTACATTTTAACATACTAGTTTATAACACTACAGAGAGTAAATTTGTGTTTAAATATATTGTGTATAGATACTTTCCCTTATTTCTGCACTCTATCTCGATAGAATAAGAGCTGGTATAAATGAGTCCCGTAAAACTATTTCAGTTGCAAAAATATTTTCAGATAATAGAAGTATCCAAAGGGGAAAGCATGTTTAAAAGAACTTTGTCTACACAAGTCACCTGTTCAGATTTAGCTTAAATGTTTCCAAGATATATTTTGGTTGGTTGATGATATCTGTGAACATGAAATTTTTATTTTCTACATGTTCTATAACCTAAAGAAATTCTTTGGGGTTAAGATGCCTAATAACCTCATTTGAAAGTTTCTTTTATCAGCCCCTTTTTCCACTGTCCTGGGTACTACATTTGGGATCCTTAATTCATTCAAGCAGGTATTTAATTATTTATAAAGCATAAAATCCAAAAGTCAAATGAACCATGAAGAAACTTTAATATAGGACTTGGGCAGTGGTGTACCAGGTACACAAAGACCTGCCCAAGAACCCGGCTTGAGACCCCGTCTCCCACCTGCAGGAGGGAAGCTTCACAAGCATCTGAGGGTGTCTTTCTCTCTCCCTCTGTCTCCCTTCTCAATTGCTCTCTGTCCTATCCAGAAAATGGAAAGAGAAGTGTTTGCAGGGAGCAGTGGACCCCTAGTGCCAGCACTGAGCCCTAGCGATAATCCTGTAGGGGGAAGAGAGAGAGAGAGAGAAAGAGAGAGAGAGAGAATTTAAATATATGTTTTCTTATTGTTCTGAGCATTGTCTAGTAACCTATAATTTCAAGTATGAAAATACTAAAGGGTAATGTCAAAGTGTCAAAGCTTGTGACTTGTTAGAAAAGTACTTACTAATATTTCAATTTTATTAAAGAAGATATTTTTATACCCAGAGTGATTGTTTGGTAAGCACTAATCATCTATACTTAGTGTGCATAATTAAATTAGAAATTGAATGTGAGCTTTTGATGTTCATTTCAGGATTCTTAATTAAGCGTGCTCTGCAGGTTGCCTTTCTGGTGTCAACTCCTTGGAAATGCTTTTTTTTTTTTTTAAGGGAATTAATACATTGAGGGCTGAGTTTGAAAACAAAAATGGTAATGTCTCCTTGAGTAAACAGTCTAAGGAACACCTGAAAGAGAGAAACTGTAGAGTTTTCATTCATTATTTTAAATTCCCAGAATTTTCTCTAAGACAAAAATCAATAATGTGGGGTTGTTAAGGGGCAGGGGAAAGCTGCGGGAGAGCTGACTTGGATAGTGTGCTTATTTGCCATGGGCAAGAGACAGGTTTGAACCCAGCCCCTACGGCGCTGATGGAATATTCACTGTTTTGGTGTCTTTCTCTCTGTCTCTGTCTCTGTATTCCTACCTGAAAAAAAATTACTTTGGAATGGTGAACCTGTCTACAGCCATATCACCCTGAACATGCCCGATCTCATCTGGCATGATGAATCTGGGGACGATATATCTAGAGAGAGAGAGAGATCACTAGAGAATAAAAACTAGAACTAAAACTACACATCTGTCAGTCAGGCAGTAGCGCAGTGGGTTAAGCACACGTGACGCCAAGTGCAAGGACCGGTGTAAGAATCCCGGTTCAAGCCCCAGCTCCCCACCTGCAAGGGTCGCTTCACAGGCGGTGAAGCAGGTCTGCAGGTGTCTGTCTTTCTCTCCCCCTCTCTCTTCCCTTCCTCTCTCCATTTCTCTCTGTATCTAACAATGATGACATCATCAACAATAATAATTACAACAACAATAAAAAACAAGGGCAACAAAAAGGGAAAAATAAATATAATTTTTTAAAGAATTACACATCTATATATAGAGATCCTGTAAAATATTAATATGATAATTTATGATATCACACAAATTAATCTTTCAGCTGAAAACTACAAAAAATCATAAAATTCAAATTGTTTTCAATTAGGAAGCACAGTAGTAAAATTGTCTGGATACTAATTCACCAGCAAATGTTCTAGAACTTTCTAGAGGCAAATAATCAGCCCAAAGCTACATAATGAAAATATAATCTTAATGTGGAGAAAATATATGAATAAATCTACTGAACTACATATTAAGTAAATGGTAAGATCTGATCTTCAAATAAGATATATTTTAAAAATCAGTCCTCTTCAATTTTAAACTATTTCAGTACATTTCCACACATTCCAATTGTTTCTTTTCCTCCTCCACCTCTTTCTCCTCCACCACTTTCTCCTCCTCCACTTCTACCTCCTGCTCCCTCCTCCTCCTCCTCCTTTATTCCTCCTCCTCCTTCTCTTCTTCCTTCTCCTCCTCCTCTTCCTCCTTTATTCCACCTAGGTTATCACTGGGACTCCTTTACTCCTGGCATCCATTTTCCCTGTCTTTATTGTTAGAGAAAAATTGAGAAAGGAGGGGAAAACAGAGAGATACCTGCATATGCACTTCTCTCATGAAGCTTCCCCACACACATGGGAGTAATGGGTGGGACCCAGATCTTTGCTTATAGTCAATATTGTGTGCACGCAACTGGGTGCATTAATGCCTGACACCCTCCACCCATTAATATTTCTTAAAGAATTTTGACACTTTGATTTGGAAATTCATATAACAAAAAGCAGTAGGAGATGAAGGCAAATTATTTTGAATAAGGATAACACAAAAAGGAGATGTCAGAACACACAAAAATATAGTAAAATCATCTAAAATAGAAGAATGTGTCAATGAAATAGATTTGACACTATTTATGTCTGTGAAATTATAGTATGATGGAGCATTTTAAATTCACAGATAAAACTGGATTTTTAGGGCCTTTTTTTTAAGTTTCTCTATCATATTATTTTTTTATTCAGGGAATTTATGATTTACAGCAAATACAGATGTCGGTACATGTGTAAAATGTCTCTTCTTTCTGCAAAACACTCTCACCTGCAGCCTAGGTTCTCATCTCTCATGATGCACAAGGACAGAAAAGTCACTGCCGCCCCCTCCCCAGAGTCCTTTATTTTGGTGCAATACCATCAAATCCAATCCTAGTTCTATGCTGAGTTTCCCCTTCTGTTCTTCTTTCTCAACTTCTGTTTATGAGTGGGATCATCCCATACTCTTTCTCTTTCTGGCTGATCTCAAAACATAATTCTTTCTAGCTCCATCCAAGATGGGTTGGGGAAGGTGGGTTCATTATCCTTAATAGCTGAGAAATATTCCATTGTGTATATAGACCACAGCTTTCTCAGCCACTCAAGTGTTTCTGGGCACTTGGGTTGCTTCAGCTTTTGTCTATTACAAATTGTGCTGCTATGAATACAGGTATCTTTTTGGATGGGTGTTTATTTGTTGTTGTTATGTGACTGATTTTTGTACCAGAGCCCTGGTCATCTCTGGTTTATGGTGGTGTGGGGGATTAAACTTGGAACTTCAGAGCCTCAGGTACGAGAGACTTTTGTGTAACAATTGTGCTATGCTATCTATCCCTGCAATGGGTGTGTTTGGTTTCTTAGGATATATCCCCAAGAGAGGAATTGCATGATCATAGGGTAGGTCCACATCTAGCCTTCTGAGAGTTCTCCAGACTGCTCTCCACAGGGGTTGGGACAATTGACATTCCCACCAGCAGTGCAGGAGGGTTCCTTTGCCCTCACCACCTCTCCAGTATTTCTTGTTACTGTCCTTACTGATGCATGCCATCTCACAAGAGTGAAGAGGTATCTCATTGTCTTTATTTGTATTTCTCTTACAATCAAAGACTTGGAACATTTTTTGGTGAAAATGCTTTTAATTTTCCCATTTTTTTTCTATATTTAGTTCTGGCAGGTTGTATGATTCTAAGCTTTTGTCTACTTCTTCCATATTCTTCAGCTTAGTTGTCTGTACTAATGTCTTATAATCTTTTGTATTTTTCTGGAATCTGTTGCAATTTCTCCACTGTGATTTTTAGACTGCATATTAGAACTTTAAAAATGCAAGATATCAGGCATCCAAAGATCTAGGCAGAATAATGCAATGTTTGTCATGGAAGCGAAAGTAGTTGCTAGAATATTTGGGGTCTGGGAGTTGGGGGTAGCGCAGTGGGTTAAGCACACGCCCAAAGTGCAAGGATAGGAGTAAGGATCCCGGTTCGAGCCCCGGGCTCCCCACCTGCAGGGAAGTTGCTTCACAGGCTGTGAAGCAGGTCTGCAAGTGTCTGTCTTTCTCTCCCCCTGTCTTCCCCTCCTCTCTCCATTTCTCTCTATCCTATCCAACAACGAACAACATCAACAATAACAAAATAACTACAAGGGCAACAAAAAGGGGGGAAAATGGCCTCCAGGAGCAATGAGTTCATGGTGTAGGCACTGAGCCCCAGCAATAAGCCTGAAGGAAAAAAAAAAAGAATATTTGGGGGCATTTAGTTGAGTGATGAATTCAGGACGGGACCATGTATGCAAATGCATATCACTGTGCAGCTCAATGAATAACCGCATGTGAATTAACATTTAATCTTTCAAAGTTTAGTTTGGAGGGAGGTTATAAGTGGGAGCATATGTATTCTTTCCACAAATAGCAAGTACATCCTATATGTCAGATGTTATCTGAGGTGCTAGTCATTTAGTGATGAAAAAGAGAAGATTAAAAAAAAACACTATTCTTCCTAGTGGATTAAATGAAAGATTACATGACAATGACCAATCAAATTCATCAGGCCTGTAAAGAGAGCATATACTGTTCAGTGTCCAGCAGACAAGAGGAAAGAGAAGATCAAGTTCCACTGATGGTGAAAATTTAGTTCATGTGACTTCAACTCAGCCCTGAAAATGCCACTGTTGATAAATTAAGAAAAAAAAAATTCTGAGAACTATCATTAGCAAAGTTAGGATAGCATTTTATTATTCATCTGACAAACCATAATTATCTTGAAATGTTAATTTTAAAGAACTGTTTTTGTTTTATCCAAATGCTCATTGCTCATGTTACTAGAAATGACAACACCTTTAGCCCACCTGCATATTAGTTGTGGGGCTTAGGCAGAACTAGTAAAGCCACGGGTCTCTTGGAATATACCTAAAATAGACTTACTAGCTTTTTCCAAAAAAGGAGACCTCAAATCTCATCTGCTATATTCTTGCCTTCACGTTCCTGATTATTAAACAATCTGTTCTCCTTTATATCTTAAAGCTTTTTCAGCCACCAAGTTGCAAATGCTACCATGAGGTCAACCTGACTTCCCTGGGCAGAAGACCTCACCAATGTGTCCTGGAACCCCACCTCCCCAGAACCCTACCCTGCTAGGGAAAGAAAGAGACAGGCTGGGAGTATGGATCAACCTGTCAATGCCCATGTTCAGCAGGGAAGCAATTACAGAAGCCAGACCTTCCACCTTCTGTACCCCATAGTGATCCTGGATCCATGTTCCCAGAGAGATAAAAAATAGGAAAGTTTCCAAGGGAGGGGACGGGATATGGAACTCTGGTGGTGGGAATTGTGTGGAATTGTACCTCTCTTATCCTACAGTCTTGTTGATCATTATTAAATCAATAACAAAAAATAAAATGAGAATATATAAATTTTAAAGATGATTCCTACTATAAAGATAAGTGTCCACTGTACTAAATCCTGTATTCTAAAAAACAATTGTATAGTGACACTGTATTAATAAAATTATAATAGCCACTGTACTAATAGAGTTTTTTTTTTGTCTGAGCAGGAAAGAAAATGATAGGAGGCCTTTATATTTATAAGCCTCGGCCTTCGTAACATAAACTGAATCCTATCAGGGAAAGCTAACGCTGAAACACATGAAAAATAAATCTCTTGTAAAAGAACATAATTTTGCTAGAAAAACTGAGCCCTTCTGCTTTGTACAATGTTTCTAAGTAATTTGTTCATTCCCTGCATGGACCCATACTTTATACATCTGAAGAGTCTTTCATTTTATCCCAGTAATTTCCTCTTATATCACCAAGAAAGATTTCTTTTTTGTTAAAACAAACTCATCCACTTATCTTACTTTTGGAGCAGATTTACAGTAGACTAATCTTTTCTGCTTAGTATCTTTCTAATATTTAAATGGTCAATTCCTTTTAAGCTTCATTAAAATTCATCTATTGTATTTTAGTGAGTATCTTCTTATTTATGTTTTAAATTTTTCCACTTTATTTGGGTTTCAGACTTGCAGTACAGTTGCTAACACACAGGCACAACTTCTCATCTCTCCATGACCCTCTCTCCCCCTACCTCGCTCCTTTTTTGTCATTATGCACCAGGACCCCAGAACCCCTCCACCCCACCTGTTCCCTCCTTCCCCAGAGTCCTTTGTTTGCTGAAATACACCATGCCCAACCCAAGTTCCACTTTATATTTTCCCTTACTATCCTCGCTTTTTAAGTGACACCTGTTAGTGAGGTCATCTGGTATTCACCCTTCTCTTTTCTGGCTCATCTCACTCAACATGATACCTTCAAGTTCTATCCAAGATATAGAAAAGAAATGCTTTTTACAATTTTTAACAGATATCTCTATATACCTTGAGTATAATCAACCACTCAAACATTAATCTTTTGTTAGGCATCTGGGTGGCTTCCAACTTTGGGCTATTACAAACTATGCTATTATGAACATAGGTGTGGCTAGGTGTCTTCAGGTAGGTGGCTTTTTTTCCTTGAATACTGACCCAGAAGAGGAGTTACAAATTACATTAGAAGGAGGAGAAAGGTGTTTTCATCATGATCAATTTTTTTCCAAAGTTTTGTCTTTATTGGGGGCATTCATGGTTTGCAGTCAACAGAAATATACAGTAGTTGGTATGTGCATGACATTTCTCAGTTTTCCACATTGTTATGTTAACTCCCTCTACGTCTTCCTTCACCATCATGTTCCAGGGTCTGAACACCTGTCCTTTAATGACTTTAAGACTTGTTCTGTAACAGCAACAAATGCTGGAGAGGTTGTGGGGTCAAGGGAACCCTCCTGCACTGCTGGTGGGAATGTCAATTAGTACAACCTCTGTGGAGAACAGTCTGGAGAACTCTCAAAAGGCTAGAAATGGACCTACCCTATGATCCTAAAATTCCTCTCCTGGGGATATATCCTAAGGAACCCAACACACCCATCCAAAAAGATCTGTGTACACATATGTTCTTAGCAGCACAATTTGTAATAGCCAAAACAGGGAAGCAACCCAGATGTCCAACAACAGATGAGTGGCTGAGCAAGTTGTGGTCTATATACACAGTAGAATACTACTCAGCTATTAAAAACAGTGACTTTACCGTTTTCAGCTGATCTTAGATGGACCTTGAAAAATTCATGTTAAGTGAAATAAGTCAGAAACAGAAGGATGAATATGGGATGATCTCACTCTCAGGCAGAAGATTAAAAACAAGATCAGAAGAGAAAACACAAGTAGAACCTGAACTGGAATTGGCGTATTGCACAAAAGTAAAAGATTCTGGGGTGGGCAGGTGGGGAGAATACAGATCCAAGAAGGATGACAGAGGACCTAGTGGGGGTTGTATTGTTATATGGAAAACTGGGAAATGTTATGCATGTACAAACTATTGTATTTACTGTCGACTGTAAAATATTAATTCCCCAGTAAAGAAATTTAAAAAAAAAGACCTATTCTGAGAGATCACAGGGAGACACAGACCTTAGTTAAACAAAATTTTTGTTTTCCTAGTAGAAAACAAAGTATTTATATACAGATAATCTATTATAGTCAAGTACTAAAATCTTTGTATATCTAACTGGATAGAAGTGATAAAATATGTGTTTTGAAGTAGTCTGATTCTTTCTGTAGAAGCAGCATCGATTTGGTGTAGACAGGGATATGCTCATCACTGTGAGGTACCAGAATAGTTGAACTTTGTTTTCCTATAATTAACAAATTCAATATATGACAAGAGCTAAACTCTTTGTATCTATTTCGAAGACATATGAGGTGATAAATCACAAAACTGAAGTTATATTTGCTCTAGTTCTACCACTGTTTGTTTTTCTTTTCCACATACTATTTGACAGGTTATTTATTTATTTAAGATAGAGATGGAAAGAATTTGAAATGGAAGATGGAGATGGAGCGAGACACCACTTGTGAAGGGCTTGATCCTGGGTCCTTGTACAAGTTATTCCGTGCTCTCCATCAGATGCATCACCTGTCTGGTCCCTTTCACACAAACTTTGGTTGTTATTTCCTCTACTGAAAATTGGAAGAGCTACATGCCTAACGTCACTCTCTTTCTGAATCTGAATTCAGTTAAAAGTCAAGCTTGAGACAAAAATCAGGTGCAGACAGATTGGGGGGATGTAAATTTTACAAGTGAGGACGGATATCAGGAAGAGTGATCCATGAAGAAGAAGAATAGGATAAAAGTCCATTGTCGAGGTTATTCCTTTACAAAGTCTGTACTCTGGTTAGTTTTAACATAACCCTTAGAGGTTATTGACACAATAAAGAATAGTCCCACTATCTTCCTCTGCTGGATGAGGACTATCCCTGAGGGGAATAAGCCTTCCTATCTTTTTTAGGGTAATACTGAGGTTCGATTGGATTTGATGAACATTTTCAAACAAATTCTAGGAAAGTGCACGATGGGTACACTGTGTGATTGATGTAAGGCTTCGGTTTCATAATACAGTTGTAGACAAAGGCAGGGGCCAAAATCAGAAGTCACATAAGCCATTTTGGGTAGTGGCACTATGAGAACTAAACACTCTCAAGGAGCTATCAACCGTGACTGTTTATCTGTATTTTTCTGAATCGAATTGAGTATTTTGGTCACAAGATTAATGAGTAAGTTTGTGTAGCATGAACCAGTAAAAACAGGGATCTTCATAGTAATGATAATAAAGAATGTTATCTGGTCAAGTAATTTCTCCAGATACCTTCATGATTTCTGCAGAGAGATCCTAATGTGCTTATTATAAGCAGCAAAGGAGGCTGAACTCTCTCTGGCAGGGCAAGGTGACTTGCTCATTTTAGTTTGATGGAAGATTCAAGGACATTAAGCTCCTAATCAAAAAGTCCTTGTTCAGCAGATAGCTTTCTGCTTAGTGATAACATTTTCCAAGTGCTAAGATACCAAGTTACCTGAAAAGTAAAGACGTAGCTATATCTCTCCTTGCAAAGAACAAAGGGCTTTGTTAATAAATAAACCAAGTGCTCCAGTGGCGCAATCGGTTAGCGCACGGTACTTATATGACAATAAATAAGCCATCATTTATTTATTTATTTATTTATGTGTTTATTTATTTTTAATTATTATATTTATTTATTTCTTGGATAGAGACAGAGAGAAATTGAAAGGGAGGAGGAGATAGAGAGGAAGAAAGACAGAGAGACACCTGCAGCCCTGCTTCACCACTCACACAGCTTTCCCCCTGCAGGTGGGGAATGAGGGCTTGAACCTGGGTCCTGGTGCACTGTGACATACGCTCTCAACCAGGTGAGCCATGACTCTGCCCCTATTTATTTATTTTTTTTTGTAACTATAATTCAACACAGGATGGGAGATAGCATTGGAACAAGAGAGGAAAATGGGGTTTTCAAATTATTTTTTTAATTTTTTATATTTATTTATTTACTTTCCCTTTTGTTGCTCTTGTTGTTTTTCATTATTGTTGTAGTTATTATTGTTGTTGTTATTGATGTCATAGTTTTTGGATAGGACAGAGAGAAATGGAGAGAGGAGGGGAAGACAGAGAGGGGGAGAGAAAGATAGACACCTGCAGACCTGCTTCACCACCTGTGAAGCGACTCCCCTGCAGGTAGGGAGCCGGGGGCTCGAACCGGGATCTTTACACTGGTCCTTGCACTTTGCTTAACTCTCTGTGCTACTACCCAACTCCCTGAAAATGGGGTTTTAAAATACGTAGTTCTCAGACATGCTCAGATGGATGCAGTGAGGCACAGTATTTAGTGTAAAGTTCAGCCTGGGGAAAGAGGCAGAGTGACACACATACTAGATCTAGCATCTAGCATATTAACTTTCATTTTATGCTTCTCTGAGCCTGTAATTGGTGTAGAAATGCTCTCTAGCTGACAGGTGGGCCTCCTAATAGATTTCAAACAATTCTAGTCTCTTTGTGGAGCTAAGAAGAAAAACACAATGAATTTGAACTAGGAGACATTAATGACCTTGGAGTGTTTTTGTGTTAGATAAAACTGCAACTCCAAAGAACATCTAATATATGAAATGAAAAGAAGGCCTTGTGAAGGGAACTTTTTTTTTCATTTTTTTATAAGTTGTTTGACAGCATTTTAGAAAAGTTTAAGATTTCTGGGGGTAGAATTTCACACCTACATATACCGCAATTCATATTTACATAAGTGACCCATTGTTAGCCTACTGGAAGATGCCAGAAATGAAATTTCTCAGAATAACTTTTTTTTTCTTCTGCTTTACCAAAGTATGGCTCAGCTCTAGTTTTGATGGTGTCTGGAAATGAACCTGGGGTCTCTGGAGCTTCAAGCATAAAAGTCTTCTGCATAACCTGGAAGCTATTTACTTAGCCCGATGGTTGTTCCAGTTCACACGTCTACCAAAATCATCAGTCATCATTTATGCACAATGTCCAATCCACTGATTCTTGGGGAAAACATTAACAAATGACATTAGAAAGAGGAGAAAGGTTTTTTCATCATAATCTATTTTTTCCTGTTTGTTTTTTCTTTATTGAAGGCACTAATGGTTTACAATCAACAGTAAAACACAGTAATTGGTACACATGTCACATTTCTCTGTTTTCCACATAAGTCTCTAACCCCCTCTAAGTCCTCCTTCACA
This sequence comes from Erinaceus europaeus, assembly GCF_950295315.1. Taxonomy (NCBI): domain Eukaryota; kingdom Metazoa; phylum Chordata; class Mammalia; order Eulipotyphla; family Erinaceidae; genus Erinaceus; species Erinaceus europaeus. The sequence continues at coordinate 10,143,959 of NC_080165.1, forward strand.
GTCATGTGTCAGGGCCTGAGTATTCATCCACATCCCTCCCCAGAGTCCTTTGCTTTGGTGTAATGCCTCCTGTTTCTTTCACATAAATGAAACACTCTAATTCTAGAAAAATTCCACATTCCGCATGAGACAGGTTAACCTCAATATTTTTTCACTGTATCAAAATTCTTCTCTCTTCAGACTATTTCCAACAGTCCCTGTAGAATTTCGATGTAATATATAGTAACAGTTCTAATAATTTCTGCCCCACAAATTTTAGGCAACTTGTCCTTCTATTATTTTAATTCATCAGTGTTGCTTAACTTAACTCAGTTTCTTTTCTTTTTCTTCATTTTGTCTGGAAAGTGCATCTAGAAAGTTCAGCAGAGCAAGTCGTACATTTTATCTGATTTTTTCCAGTTGTTCAGTGTGGAAGGCCTTATTTCTTCATCACCAAAATCACAGGTTTTATAAAAACCTTTGATAGCAGAAAGCATAAATAAAATTTACAATATTTGCTGACAGGAGTGAAATCGCTGAACAGTGCCAAGGAAATATGTCCCTTGGATAGTGTGCTTTTTTGTGCTTTTTTTTCCCCTCCAGGGTTACTGCTGGGGCTCAGTACCTGCACCACGAATCCACCGCTCCTGGAGGCCACTTTCTCCCCCTTTTGCTGCCCTTGTTGTTGTAGACATGTTGTGGTTATTACTATTGTCATTGTTGATGTCGTTGTTGGATAGGACAGAGAGAAATGGAGAGAGGAGAGGAAGACAGAGAGGGGGAGAGAAAGACACCCACAGACCTGCTTCACCGCCTGTGAAGTGACTCCCCTGCAGGTGGAGAGCCGGGAGCTCCAACCAGGATCCTTACGTGGAACCCTGCCCTTTGTGCCTCATGTGCTTAACCCCCTGCACTACCGCCCGGCCCCCGGATAGTGTGCTGTTTTGCCTTGTGCACAACCCAGTTTCCGTGCTACGGTGTCTCATTTTCTTGGCTATGGGAACCCACGATGCAGAAAATTAAGGGCACTTTCTGAATTTCCGCTACCCATATTTCTGTCATTTTGAGCAGGAGCCTTGTATAATTCATTTATAGTTGCAGTAATTTTGATACATAATTATCAGAGCTGAGAGCCCTACAGCTTCAAGTTTCGCATGTTGAAATACGGTTTTCATAACATTTTTCTAAGAATCTCAAAATGCCAAGTAAAGTAGATTGAATAACTCCCCCCACATACTAATTCATGAATATAATGGAAATAATGGATGTGTATTAATTTTTTCAATTCACCATCTGATTTTTGTGTTCATTATTATAATGCATCAAATAGTTCATACTTGGTTTAGGATAACCTCAGAGAAGTGTAAGAAATTTAGTTGTCTAGGGAGTCGGGCGGTAGTGCAGCGGGTTAAGTGCACTTGGCACAAAGCACAAGGACCTGTGTAAGGATCCCAGTTTGAGCCCTCTTTACCTGGGGGGGGGGGGAGTTCCCCTTCACAGGCGGTGAAGCAGGTCTGCAGGTGTCTATCTTTCTCTCCCCCTATGTGTCTTCCCCTCCTCTCTCCATTTCTCTCTGTCCTATCCAACAACGATGACATCAATAACAATAATAACTACAACAATAAAACAACAAGGGAGTAAATAAATAATAAGTGGCAAGGTCACTCTCTTTTTTTAATATTTCTAAATATTAAAGTTAATATTTAGAAAATATAAAAAGTCATTTTTTTGATTATTTTTTAAGACTCCAACATAACTTTACTTAGGAAAGGTTTACTTATAGGATTTTAATTGTCACAAGGATATATGCCTATATTTACCCAAGATGGGGATCAGTATATTTAACTCTCAACCAAGCTATTGTCTTACTCCATAGGCACTTGGGTTTCCAACCTCCCCTTAAAAACCCTCTTCTATCCTTTCTGAGCCCCCGAACCTGCTGCAACAGACTAGTCCACTGAAGATTCACTCTGTCTTGTCCTTTATGTAGACATCATCAAAATTAAGGCCATGTGGTAGTGCACCTGGGTGAGCACACATGTCACAATGTGCAAAGACCTGGGTTCAAGCCCCCAGTCCCCACCTGCAGGGGGAAAGATTTGTGAGTGGTGAAGCAGGGCTGCAGGTGTCTCTCTGTCTCTCTCCCTCTCTATCGCCTCCTTCCCTGGAGGTTTCTGACTGTCTAATAAATTAGTACAACATAAGAAATTAAAGAAGCTATTAAAATTTATTGAACAGTATATATGTATGCTTAATAAACCAGAAAATAAAGACAAAATACGTATTTAATTAATAAGATTAAAGTTTTTGTTGACACTTTAACTGCAGATGGAACATTTCTGGGGTGGGAAATGTTCCATTTTTCTTTCCTTCTTTCTTTTCTTTTCATTCTTTCTTTTTCTTTCCTTCATCCTTTCTCTTTCTCTCTTCCTTATTAAAGTCAAAATAATAAAAATAGCTATGACTAGTGTAGCCTGTAAAACATAACACTTGGCTGAGGGAGCACCTGGCTCAGCAAACACATGACCATTCACAAGGATGGGGGTTATGTCCCTGGTTTGAATACATGAGAGAAGGAAGCTACTGAGAGATCTCCATTCATATTTACAGGGTTCTCTTTGAGTTGATTTATAAACACGTCTCACTAGTGAGCAATAACCCAGAAATTCTGAATGGTTAAAGGCAGAAAACAGTTTGTGTGGTTTTTGGTGTTTGTTTGTTGCGTTATTGCTGGGGCTCAAGTGCCTGTGCTGAGAATCCACTTCTCCTGGAGGCTATTTTCCCATTTTGTTGCCCTTGTTGTGATTGTTATTGTTGTTATAGCTGTTGTTGTTGTTGGACAGGACAGCAAGAAATGGAAATAAATGGAAAGAGCAAGAAATGGAAAGGAAAGACAGGACGAGAGAAAGAGAGGCACCTGCAGGTGGGGAGTCTGGGGCTCGAACTGGGATCCTTACGCCGGTCCTTGCGTTTTTTGGTTTTTTGGGTTTTTTTACTTTTTTATTATTTCTTTAATATTTATTTATTTATTCCCTTTTGTTGCCCTTGTTTTATTGTTGTAGTTATTATCATCATCCTTGTTGGGTAGGGCAGAGAGAAATGGAGAGAGGAGGGAAAGACAGAGGGGAAGAGAAAGACAGACACCTGCAGACCTGCTTCACTGTCTGTGAAGCGACTCCCCTGCAGGTGGGGAGCCGGGGGCTCCAACCGGGATCCTTACGCCGGGTCCTTATACTTTGCACCACGTGTGCTTAACTCACTGCGCTACATCCCAGGCCCCAAAGAGTTTGTGCTTATACCAACTGAAACAGACACGCTTTTAAAAGCAAAGGGCATTGACCAGAGTGTGTAAAATGGCATTATTTAGTAAGAATATATTAGTGACATGCGGGGCCAGGCAGTAGCACACCAGACTAAGTGCTCACATTACAGTTGGCAAGGACCTAGGCTCAAGCCTTTGGCCCCCACCTAGAAGGGGAAAAGCTTCACAAACGATGAAGCAAGGCTGCAGGTGTCTCTCTCTCTCTCTCTCTCTCTATCTATCTATCTATCTATCTCCCCCTCTCAATTTCTCTCTGTCTCTATCCAACAATAAACACATTTTTTAGTAGTGATATGCTAATAGCTACTGTGCAACTCTGGAAGAAATCTTAGAATCAAAGTAACATTTTTCTTTTTTTTAATTTATTTCTTTTTTCCCCTAGAGAAATAAATATATTTTTAAAATGTATTAATCATCTTTATTTATTTACTGGATAGAGACAGCCAGAAATCATGAGAGAAGGGGTGATAGAGGAAGAGAGAAAGAGAGACGGAGAGAGAGAGACCTGCATTGCTTCACCACTCACAAAACTTTCCCCTGCAGGTGGGGATTGAGGGCTCAAACCGATCTTCTTGCACACTGTAACATGTGTACTCAACCAGGTGTGCCACCACCTGGCCCAGTGACAGTTTCCTTTATGGGGTGCAGAAGGTGAAAGGTCTGGTTTCTGTAATTGCTTCCCCGCTGCACATGGACATGGACAGATGGATCCATACCCCCAGCCTGTTTCTATCTTTCCCTAGTGGGCTAGGGCTCTGGAGAGGTGAGACTTCGGCAAATATTGGTGAGATCAGTTTTTTTAAGTTTTATTTATAAAATGGAAACACTGACAAAACCATAGGATAAGAGGGCTACAGTTCCATACAATTCCCACTACCAGAACTCCATATCCTATCCACTCGCTTGAAAGCTTTCCTAGTCTTTATCCCTCTGGGAGTATGGACCCAGGGTCATTATGGGGTGCAGAAGGTGGAAGGTCTGGCTTCTGTAATTGCTTCCCCGCTGAACATGGGTGTTGGCAGGTGGATCCATACTCCCAGCCTGCCTCTCTCTTTCCCTAGTGGGGCAGGGCTCTGGGGAAGCAGAGCTCTAGGACACAATGGTGGGGTCGTCTGTCCAGGGAAGTCTGGTTGGCATCATGTTAGCACTGGAATCTGGTGGCTGAAAAAAGAGTTAACATCTAAAGCCAAACAAATTGTTGACTAATCATAAACTTAAAGGCTGGAATAGTGCAGATCAAGATTTGGGGTCGCCATTTTGGAAATAGCTAGTAGGTCTATTTTAGGTCTATTCCAAAAGGCCCATGACTTTACAAGTTTTTGCCTGAGCCTGACATCTAATATGCACATGACCTCAGTTATTGTCTAGGGAGATAGTATCATAGTTGGAGAAAGGACTAGAAAGCTGCATCAGGGGAGAGAGTAGCTCACAAAAATATGGGAAAAGTGTATAAATAGTGTTGACTATAAACCCCATCGGTTTGATCTGGGGCCCATATTCAGAACAGGAGCAGATGTAACCTCTACATCCCTGTAGGTCTGCGCTCACAATCCGTGGTCATGGCTAGGAACATTCCAGGCTGCACTAATTTCAGGACCCATTTCCTTGGGTAGTAAATAGAATATGTTGTCCAACCTCCCTTCAGAGTAGAAAATTCCCTATTATTGTTGATCCACATTGAGGGCAAGTTCCTATAGGAACCCACAAAGGGGTCCACTATGCTGTTCCTGATGGACATGACCAGTGACAGTGGAAAGAGGGATCTGTTAGACATCTAGGCCCATCATGTCTGTGTGGAAATACCAGGACTCCCTGACTAGGGCCCCAGCTGACAAGGTGGCCTGGTAGTGACTAAAGAGTCATCATTCAAGTATGCCAGTCTCTTGCCCTTATTCAGGTTTTCTTTTAATATTTTTTATTCTTTTTAAAAAATTATTTTCATTTATTTTATTTTAATGAGAAAGACTAGATACAGAGGGAAAGATACTGAGAGAAAGAAACCAGAACACTGCTCAGTTCTGGCTTATGCTGGTGATGGGGGTTGAACCTTAGATCTCAGAGCCTCAGGCTTTGAAGGTATTTGCATAACCACTATGCTTATGGTGGTCCTTAGTTTGATAAAAGTAAGAGAAATGTAATAGGAAGTAGGCAAGGAGGGTATCTAGGTCTAAGTAGAAACTATTTTCATTAGGTACTTTATGGTGTCTTTTCAGGTCTTTCTACTAGCTTGCTGCGTTTATTGACTCACTATAAACTGTTGTGCATTTTGCTTTCAGGTCTCTGTTTTCCCCCAACTTACGGATACATGTACATATGCCCTGTCTCATGGGCCCTGCTCTGTATCTAGGTTGAGGTTTGTTAAGAAGTGCACCACCCGGCATGGAGTTAAGGAGTCCTATGAGCTAAGAAAGGTCTCAGCAGAGTAATGAGGCTGAAGAGCTGACACTCCACGCCTAACATCTC